>NW_021634948.1:0-45380 GCF_004799145.2 Neltuma alba | reverse complement strand
CAATACTACTCGTCAATGAGCCCATGGCCTCCATACGCGGATTCTCGATGCACACAGCTCCGTATATAATATAGCTGTGAAGAGTCAAACAGTAATGTAATGTCTTATATTGCCTCAGCCCATTTTCTAACCTTGATCAATTGAGAATTTAGTATTCCCTTCATTTTTTATTATAAGAGATATTTGATGTTTATGACATGTTCTTATATATAAGAGACACTTAAAAGTTGTCTCTACTTTTTTGTATTGATTTCTTATTTTACCCATATTTATTGTCTCCAACTCACACCCTCTCTTCCTCTCACTCATCTTTCCTTTAATAATTTAATTGTTCTCACTCATGCTCTCTCCTTATGAATGAAGGTATTTTTGAAAAAAAATTATATTTTTTACATATTGATTGTTCTTAACTAATTTTAACTGTTTTTTTTATCAACGTAATTCGATTATTCGTCTCTTATAATAAAAAACGGAGGGAGTAATAAATAAACATACAAAGAAAGGGTGCCCCGTTCACACATAAAAAATCATCGGGCGGTGCGTTCACTTTTGTCTGGTCAAATGAATAAAGGGAACTAAGGGGGTATTTGGTAGCACCAAAAAGTGCTTCATACTTTTTCGCGAAACGAGACAAACTCTTCTACATATTTACTTCGTACACCTTAAAAGCATTTTTAAAATCATGGTTTTGATTCAATCTGTTTGGATAATATCAGAAGTGATTTTGAAAAACACTTTTTTATAAATCGAGATAAACTCCACCACATATTTACTTTGTATACCATAAAAACACTTTTAAAACCATGATTTTGATTCCATTCAAATACCTCCTAAAAGCAGTCTGCAAGATTAACATAAGCAACTGCCTCATGACGATTGATGACACGTGGCCCGCTTATATATGGACACGAATCATTAACTGTTCCATAGCGTCAAATTGGATGGAATGGATCCATGACCTGATGCATGGCTCTTGACTTGGGTGTTTGGTTGTGAGTTGTTACAGCTCAGCCTTGGATTTCTCTTCAAACCCGTACACACAGCAGAGGGCACAGAAATTACACGGTTAAGGAAGAATGGCCGTGGCCCCACTCACTTTCCGTCCCCATTTATCACCTGCGGGGTTTTAAAAAAAATAAAATAAACGGACATATTGATTTTAAATCATTAAGTAATGCAATGTGCGTCTCAAGTATTGGAAAAAAAGAGAGGTTATGTTGCTCTCTCCTAAAGTGAATGGTTAAATTGGTATTTTGAGCTTTTATAATAATCAAAAAATTAATTTCTTGGCATTTATTTATAATTTTATGGGATATTTTCCGTTATTTTTCGATCAACAACTAATGGATTTTTAATTGAGTTGAAGTTATGAGTTCAGAAAATAATAATTTTTTTCCCCCCCAACGAACCGCGTGGATTGTCGCCATTTCCACCTCGTCTGAGGTAACATCGCAGAAAATAGCAGAGATACAATTGTGATCCCCAAAAAGCACACTGGCACAAGCCCAACGCTGATAATTTAACTAAGCCAAGAAAGATCAGGTGTGGACCTATTTTCGCGCACCTGCTTCTCAGCCCCAACGACCTCGTAAAAATAAGACGGTGTCAAGCAACAACGCGCTTCTTTTGACCAATAGCATGGCGCCACGTCCTGCGGCGTTAATCCCTGATCCCACCACGCGGCTGGCCTGTTCAATCCGCACCGTTGGTTTTCCTTACCCCAACGTTTCCCCCTCCTCAGCGCCGTGCTGTTAATAAATGCCACCGCGATCGCCTCTTCCATTTGTTTTCTTTCCCTCCCTCTCTCCTTCCTCCGTTCCATCTTCGCCATGCCTTCCGCTGAGATGGACCAGTTGACCTCTGGTGCTAGCAACCGCATCATTCCCATCCTCAAAGCCCTCAGGGCCTCTTTGATTTTCGTGTACACCTTCTTCCTTTCCTTCTTATGGTTCCTTCTCCCTCGTCCTCGTCGCTTTTCTTCTCCTCCCTTGCTCGGCACTCCCCCTTCTTCTCCTAGGAAGCATCGGAAACGGAGGTCCTTGTGGTTGATCCGAGAGGAGGATGACACCCTCCGGAGAAGAGCTTTAGCCGAAGATGTGCGCATGGCCCGCGATGATGCCACTTGCCGATGGGCAACTTCTCTCTTCTGTGGCCTTAGAAGTAACGCTCTGTTTTGCCGCTCCTGGTTTCCTGTTTCTGATGATATTAAGTAAGGTCTTCTAATATTTGTCCTGCCTCATCACTATCTTTGGTTGGCTTTTTAGTCTTTAAGTCCTCGCCTCTGGTTTCTGAATGTCGAGTTCATTTTTCAAGAGAAGGAAGGGTTAAGAGAGTGAAATTTGCGATTGCCAATCTCCATCTAATAACTACTCATGCCGTTCAATGAACTCGCTGATGGTTTTTTTTTTTTTTTTTGGGCGAATCCTATGTCTCCGGAGGAGTTCTATATGCAACGTATAAAAGGTGTTTTTTAACTGGCTTGAACAGATTGGAAGTTAACGATGTTGTTTTTCAGTTTCACGTTGGAAACCTGTAGAATTGAAAATAACTTAGCAGGTGGAGGAACTAAGCTCTGAATGAGCTGAAGAGAAGTTATTTGGTCTCCTTTTTGGTGTTCGTACGAAGTTGAAATACGCTAAATAGGATATGGGCTTGAACTGGCCCCTTGCTGTACTGTTCATTGTGAATGTGAATGAAAGTGATTGAAACGATAACCCTCTTTTAGAGAAATGCTAAGTCGGCTCTCCCAACTTTCAAATTATGTGGCTCTATAATCTCTATGTGGATTGCGTGCTGTTCTTCGATCTCTATTTTGGGAGCGTCCTATTGGACAACTATCAAGCAACAGTGTAATACAAACCTAAGCTTCATGGAATGTAATTGTCGTCTTCTTGTTAATATAAAGTAGTTGTGATGTCAATTGTGTCGAGATGCTATTTTTCCTTTTCTCGATTAGTTGAAGAGGCATTTTCAGATGATGATATTAAGTTCTGGCTTCTTGAATTTTTCCCCTGGTTTTCATATCCTAGATCTTTTCTGATTGTCATGTACTAGTATAGCTTTCCGTCCCCCATGGCTGCCTTTGTTCTGCTGCTCTGTTTTACATTATCTAATAATTTATCTTCTTTTGTTTTTTTAGGGGAATTCTCGTAATCATTCACGGGCTTAATGAACACAGGTAAGCTTAATTTGATCAACTTACAGAAACTTCATTATGTTGAAGTTAATGACGATTATTTCTGCTTGAGGGATGAGGCAGATTTTATTATTTCAGTTCATCATCGCTGCAATTAGATTCGCCTATGCTTGTTGGCAAAATCAAACCCCCCCCCCCCCACAAAAAAATTTGATTGCCCTTGTTTTTAGTTTTTGGAGCATATAAAAATTATGGATAACTTTTATCTGACTCTGTGTTCATTTGTCAGTGGAAGATATGCTG
Organism: Neltuma alba; assembly: GCF_004799145.2. Taxonomy (NCBI): domain Eukaryota; kingdom Viridiplantae; phylum Streptophyta; class Magnoliopsida; order Fabales; family Fabaceae; genus Neltuma; species Neltuma alba. The sequence goes on along the minus strand of NW_021634948.1, from coordinate 41,941 downwards.
ATTTTGCAAGGCAACTGACATCGTGCAACTTTGGTGTCTATGCAATGGACTGGATAGGTAATTACTATCTTTAAGACTGGTTTTTAATTCTGTCCGTGTCATTGCTACATAACACTTTCCTGTTCTCTAATATATCTCTATCTTGTTGAAATAAGAATTAACCTCGTGTTCTTGGATAATGTAGTAATAGGAATGGATACACCCCCTTCTTTGCGATGTTTATTTTTCGTCCTATTTATGAGCAAGGATAAAGTTTTTTTCTGGACTTTTTCTGCCATTCTCTTGTCTGAAGGTTTACACTTATGCTTTCTTTTTACAGGTCACGGAGGGAGCGATGGATTGCATGGTTATGTTCCATCACTTGATCATGTTGCTGCAGACATAGTATGTTTGACTGCATTTCCTGCTGTCTTTATTAACAAAACTTTAAGAAGTGTTCTTTCTATAATTGTTATTTTTCTCTGGTGCCTTGCAGTATTTACTTTACTTGTTAAAATAAATTTATATTTAGATATCCATGTTGAAGGTTTCACGTCAATGTTTGGAATGATGGACAGCAGTACAACATTTGGTTATAATACAGTATGAGATTACACCATTAGATAACCTAACTGTAGAATGCAATTTTCATCAATCCAACCATTAGAACATAAAGCAACTACCATGTCGATTGTGTAAGTGATATTGTAAAAGTTAGCCAAGAATAATTATGTAATTAATTATTGGATAGTATATAGTTTATCATATTTGAAATGTCTTCTGTCTTTAATCAATATTACATTGATGAAGGACAGAATCTCAAATTGCTGTGAAATTTTACGGGCACGATATTTATGATTAAAGCTTTGGACTGAATGATAAATATTTACATAAAATACATTGTAAAAAGAGCTATTTGATTGCATAAGATTGAATCTAATTTTCACCGGTGTCAATGGAAGTTGTCACTATCTCTTGTTTCTCTTTTAATTTGAGCATGCCTGGACATGGACAAAGTTCTTCATTCAGGTTCAACTTTGTTGCTTGATCATTTTGATAGTGAACAGCGATAATGTAAACAGGGGGCATTCTTGGAGAAGATAAAGTTGGACAATCCTGGGGTGCCATGCTTTCTCTTTGGTCACTCCACTGGAGGAGCTGTGGTTTTGAAGGTAAAGAACTGTTTATCTTCTGAAAATCTCCATGAATTTATTTCTTTCTTTTTTTTCTTTTTAAATTTGAAAGGTCATGTACTTTTTGTTTAGGCGGCTTCCTGCCCTCAGATTGAAGAGATGGTGGGAGGAATTGTATTGACTTCACCAGCTTTGCGTGTTAAGCCAGCTCATCCTATTGTTCGGGTAAGCTTACTTTGATATCGTACCAAGTAACTTCTTAGTGTAGTACGTGTAAAATTTTTTAAAGAAATGGAAAAGGGTGTCAAAAATAGGCGTGGTGAATGCTCTTGTTATTTCCTTTCTGTACATGGATATAGACATATAGAGATGGAGGTCAAAAATGGACATGATGATTGATGAATTCTCTCTGAGTACTTCTCGTTCTCTTGGTTTTATAATCACTATGCTTGTATAGATAGAATTCCCTAAACATGCTCTCTGCGTGTCAAGTTTTCCGTTTCAAACTCTTAGCCAGAACGATGTTATAGTTGAAACTTATTTCCTTAGTCTTATGCTTTGAAATTTGTTTTTTTTGTATGACCCCAATTGAACGTGGTACATGGGAAAGAGAAGGGTTGAAAACCTTAATATTATTGCATTAAAATGTGTTATGTGCTCTATAACGTGTTTTTGCTTTTCATCATCATCAGTTTTCCGGATTCATGCAGGCTGTTGCCCCAGTTTTTTCCCTGGTTGCTCCAAAATTGCAATTTAAAGGAGCAAACAAAAGGGGGATTCCAGTTTCCAGGGATCCAGCAGCATTGTTGGCCAAGTACTCTGATCCTTTGGTCTACACAGGACCCATAAGGGTCCGAACAGGGCATGAAATATTGCGTATCTCTTCCTACTTAATGCGGAACCTAAAATCTGTGACAGTACCATTCTTTGTTCTCCACGGAACTGCTGATAAGGTGACTGATCCGCTTGCCTCGCGAGAGCTGTACAACGAGGCAGCTTCTCGGTTCAAAGAAATCAAACTTTACGATGGCTTCTTGCACGACCTTCTGTTTGAACCTGAGCGTGAAGAGATAGCCCAGGACATCATTAATTGGATGGAAGAGAGATTAAATAACTTATGAAAATGTTGATTAGTACTGGGGAATAATTGGAAGTGGGATTAAAAGAGACGTTGAGTTTGGTAACCACCACTCAGCAGGGCTCTCGGGAAAAATGGTTTGTAGGAGGCAGATAGGTAATTCATTTCATGTTGGATGCCATATATGTGTGATTGTTTGTTACGTCAGGAAAGTTGTATTTATTTAGTGAAGTTATAAGTAACGTTTCGTAATCCCTGGTCCAAAAAAAAAAAAAACGTTTCGTAATCCTGTAATCCTGCGTTCGCCTCTCGTTTGCCTTTCGTGAAGGGATGGGATTCAATTTCATCGTTCATGAGGCCAGTGGGGCGGTTTTCTTGTTTGCTTATGCTTTGGAGGTCGAAACAGACGAGGAAACAGATCCGTTGGGAAAAAGAAACCGCTTTTACGGACGCATAAATAAATGCATTAACAGTGACTGTTTGTTGTTTATACATATAAATATATATATATATATTTTAAATGTTGACGAAAGTGCCTCTCCACGCTGCACTTCAAAAACTAATTTGCAATTAAGTTTATACCCACTTCAATAACACAAACAGTGTAAGTACTCGTATCATTATATTCTTTCCAAACTACCAGGAAAATCAAATGGACGTACAAGTAAGCTGGAATCAAATTTATCATGTCGATATTAAGTAGAAATCGACCTGCTCATGTGGCAGTTTAGCATCTGAGATCACGAACTTGATATTTGTGGATGAGCCCAGATTTATGTTTTCTGGGTTTGAGCAACTTTATCCGAAGTTTTCGAAGACGATAATTGACAGTGATGAGAACGTTAATTGCAACAAAAAGGAAGCTAGGAGTCTTGGCGAAATTATTAAACTACATATAAAAGCGATAATCAAGAGATGGTTGCAGGTAGACAATCCCGTGTAGTTGGCTTCACTTTTACGCGGTCCTCAGCTCGTACTAATGACTACTAATTAGTAGAGCATGCTTGCTGCACCTTAGTGGCCATGTAGTGAAGAGAGGAGTCAACATAAGAGACCAAATCTTGAAATGCCCATCCTTCCACCGGATCACTCTCAAACGACCATTCGATCTTGCATCCTTGAACATCAACATCACTGGCCATGGGCAACACCTTGATTGTGGCCACATATGACTTGAATCCGATGTTGTTATCGGAAACCTCGTAGGTCAAACAGCGCTGGATAGGATCCAAGGCAAGCAGCTTCTCTTTGACCCACTTGACGGTGGTCTCAGCCTCCCCTGGCCTTGAACGGTGGAAGCGCAGTACCGGACGAGGCCAGGCTGACCAGGAAAGCCCTCTACTTGATAGCACGTGTCTATGGGCATCAATCTGTGCAGGTTGCAGAAATCCTCCAACAGACTCCATGCTTGCTCTGTGCCTGTGTGTGGGATCTCAACGCAGGCTTTACCTTCCCACTTAGAATTGGGTTCCTCTGCCATTCGTCTCTGGAACAGAGCGCGACGAGTAAAAACAACAGAGAAGGACGAAGAGTTTTTTTTTTTTTTGGGGGGGGGGGATTGGGGTTTTGGGCTCTGCTGTTCTATCTTCGTTGTATGAACGCAAGTTCTTAGAGCCCCAAAGAATGCGTGAAAGAATATCAATAATGGGAGAGGCGCTTACTTTTCACCAAAAAAAATATCTATAGAAAAATGAGTAGTGGAGTGGTAATGGCAGACAGATGTTGGTCGTGGGAAGAATCTTACCGTGGAGATCCAAAACCCTTGAATTTGTCCAGTTTGAAAAGGATGGTGTCCACGTTATCTTCATAATGGGTTTGTTGACTGTACTCTAATAAATGCATTCGTACGAAGAGAGATATGCATGAGCTTGTATTGTAGTATAATTATATAGTATGGAATCCCTGATTGACGATGTTCCCTTTTAATATCCGAAAATAACCCCTCGTCTCTCGCTCGGATACTTCCTAGCCCAAGGGGGTGACTGGTTATGTTTGAGGTCAAATCCGAAAACAATTGGAACACGGAAAGAAATAAAAGAGAACAAAGACCAAATTATAAGCTGACATAAAATATTTTTATTGGTCGGACGACGAGAAGCACAGAGTAGCAGTTTTAATCACGGATTTGCAGAACCAACAGCCGTTAAGCATTGGGCGAATTTGCAGAATGAATATGATGGTCCATTTTGGCAGCCATGCGTTGGAGGCCAAGATCGTATTTGGCGATCAAATCCTGCATTACCCAGCCGTCGATAGGATCAAGGGAGAAATGCCACTCTATCAGAGAACCGTCGTGACCGTCGGCAGCCATGGGCGACACCTTCATAGTTGAGCGGTAGGAATTGAAGCCGATATTGCTCTCCACGATTTCATAGACGATGGTGCGTTCGTCGTGATCGATGGCCAGAAGCCTTTCCTTGGACCAGCTGAGGCGTTGATCGGCTCCGTCGGAGGGGATGGAAGAGCCAGAGCAGTATCGGATGCAGCCAGGCTCACCGTTGGAGCCATGGATGCCGTAGCAGGTCGCCAGGGTGGGGAACCATTTATGAAGGTTGAAGAAGTCCTTCACCAGCTCCCATGTCTGCTTCGCCAACGCATTTCTCAGCGTCGCCGATACCTTCCCTTCCCATTTCTCCTTCGGATCTTTCTCCATCCTCGAAACCAACATAGGCCTCACAGTTCTCAATTCTCCACTTAAATTGAAAAAACCACACCCTACTAATCGTAAAAATTTGGTCAAAAAAATTGTTAGGTAATCCAATGGACATTTTGGCGAAAACATTCGTCTGTTTTTGCTTAAAATAAGAATACGCAAGTAATAATGCAGGAAGCATAATTAAATTAGTTAAAATTGATGTTAAAAAAACTATAACTTATTTTTTATATTAAACATAAGGGTGGTTTTTTCAAAAAATAAGTTTTTTCACATTAACTTTAACCAATTTTTTGAAAATTTGGTTATCTATAATCTATAAATCTAATAATAAGCAAGGGTGGTTATCTATACAGCTTTCACGATCGTACAGTAAGATATAAATATAAGTTTGTTTTTATATTTGATTTAAAAATACACTTATATTCAATATTCTTAATAACATAGCATAAAAACTCACAATATTGCAATCAACATTACATTATATTCCATTTTCTACTATTCCAGTACGACCCTACCATCCTATCATTGAACTAAACGAGCCACTTAACTGGACATGTGCTGCAATGAGCATCGAATATGGGCCCAGTTTAATATTAGCGGGAAACCCATACCAAAAAATTTCGTGGGACAATTTAATTGGAATTGAGTTTCACAAATCGGAGAGAATTTTGCAATTTGCATCCTAATTAAATTGCCAACGAACTGAGCTTTATCATGTCAGAGCCCGCCTCTCAATGCAAGACAGTGTAAATCATGTTAGCTTGTCTCTCACTGTAAGATCGTGAAAGTTGTACGATCGCGAGGCAGCACGTTGGTTGGTTGATTCGCAAGTTAAACCGATGGTTTAAGCAGCTACACCCTCGCGCCCAACGAGAAGTGAACAAAATTCCATGTTTCAGCAATTAAAGTCATATGAACAAGCCAAAACACGGAAATATTCAGCTTGCATGCTGATTCTCGCCAAGTATACCAGGCCGTTGCCGACGCCCAACTGCTGAGGCTACGCCGCCTGAATTTCAAAAATTAATTCATATTATATAAGCCCAGGATCTCTTCTCTTTTCCGGACAAGAATTAAACCTTAGATTTTGGCCTGCGGCAAAGTCTCCTCAGGCGAACTCTATCCTGGAAATGGGGAAATGAAATTCAAAATTTTGCATTACCCAGTAGCCTACCAACCAGTTAGCACAAGCTAACAAAGGAATAGTACGTACCTCGCTATTGTCATGATCATACCGAATCAAGAAGAGACACCTGCAGCCTCTGATATCATGGATTTTTCTTTGGATCTCTAAAATACGGGCATCATAATAAATTGCTTGATCTCTCCTCTCCTGGAATCAAAATGATTTTGTCAAGTGAAAGCAGAATACACTGAAAGGTAGAAAACTATACATGATCAGCATGCTAACGTCTGAGTCACCTGGAAGCAGAGGACAAGGTCTCCAACTTTTAGGTTGGAACATTCAGTATTTTCTAAAGGCACTGAGCGTTCTCTTACAGCATTTTTTATATTGACCCACTCGTCTTCCTCAGCTCCAAATCCAATAAATCTAACGCGGACTTCCTTTAACAGAGGGCAAAACTCTATCAAAGACGAAACTTCTCCACTCTTTTTGTTGGGAGTGTTAAAATGATCAAATTCAACATCAACCCTGGCAGTACTATGCTATGGAACTTGGAGATGATGAAAACTTACAGCTTCACCTGTGCTGAGAAATCTGTGGGCAATAAACTTCTCAACATCATACCTGCAGGGAGACAGCATCATGTGTCACCATATACTCACAGGCTTAAGTTCAGCAACATCAGCGTAGCATGTGATTGTCAGTCTTCTTCTACTTCTTTTTTTTTTTGACAAAAAAGGAGACGGCCGATATCTTCAGTTTCTATCAGTATTAAATTACAATATCTGAGAAGGCAAAGGCATCATATTGAGAACTAGCTTATAGCAGAGAAGCATCTAGTTTAGATGTTCAAACTCTGTGGGCAGAGGGCTAAAATGTGGTTCAGTACCATTGCTTCAGCAATTTACGCATTTCTAAATAAACTCAAAATAAGCTGGCATATATGCTCACCATGCTCCATCTTTTGACGACCTCGCCTCAAATTCCAACTCTAATGGGTCTCGGATACCTCCTAAAGGGTGAAAAAAACCAAGAGAATAAGATAAATATGCCAACACATAAACAAATTTTACATAGAAAGATGAAACTGAGCAGTAGAAGGAGATATGCTAAAGATCCCTTAGGCATCCAAGACCTCTCACCTTCCTTACTTTCAAGGCCTTTTGTACGAGTAAACTCATTTTTAGGGACTTCAGGCGATCCTTGAAGCCTTGTCTGAAACCAACTCTGTATCTAAACATCCTCCCCCAAAGGAAAAAAGCAATAATTAAAAATTTACAAAGAATGACTGAACTAAAAGCCACAAAGCATGTGAATTGGAACTGGAATGATATACATGATATGTAAGAGAACTGTATTTACCTCAGTCCATTTTATGACAGGTTTGCCAGCACGGCCAGAGGAGCGGCTGCACAGAGATAATATGCAAACTGCTTACTCCTCAGGATAACACAAGTATCTTATTTTATTACCAGAAGAAAATTCAACCTATATTGAAAATTATACCACTAGAGCATCCAGAGTGAAACTCACTTGAAACTTTTAGTAAGTCTCTGACAAAATTCCTTGCCCAGTGATTCTTCCCCAGCTTCTTGTAGTGCTTTTTCCATTTTCTCAATCTGTCCACCATGGCGACAAAAGGTTAATTCATTTTAACAAAACAAGTCCCCAAAGTAGACACATATTTACATGCTGAGAAAGGCCATGAAGCCTTAACGACACTAACAACAATATCTGATGCATTGTAGAAACATTATGCAGTGTTATCGAAATGCTATCACACCTTCATGATTTTAATATTATTTTATTGATGTTGCCACATCAAAAATCTTTGAAGTTCATTAGACAGGAACCAATTTGCCAAGAGTTTCAAACCCCCAGGAACCAACTCTTCCAAATTTATTGAGAGAAGCTCTTCGCCAAATTTTGGGGATATAAGTCTCACAATGTTGCTTCCCTACTAATCACTCCTCATTGAAACGCATGAATCTTATTAAACACGCACAGAGTTAGATACAAATAGGACATCAAGTATGTGAAGGAAGATTACATAAAGAGGGAAAAAACAAAAGAGGGGGAAAAAAAACAAAGGCAGAACAATAATCACTTCAGGCATGCCTAACAGGTGATAGGCCCAGACCTGATCTTGATATCAATCAATATAGGACACTGAATCATACAACTTTGAAATGGAGATGTTCTCAGAATAAATGAGCCAATAGTTAATGCTACATGTGTTTATATACGCAAATGATAGAATAGCCATCTTCGCGATTAAAATCCCACAAACATAATTAAACTCACGTTGACCCGCTAAGAAATGATTACTGGTGAAAACTTACTCCAGACACGGATGTATCTACCAATTTCCAAACAACAATTAAATATAGACTTCTTCTAAAGTCCATTGGTTGCCTTAACTTATGCTTAATTTCAAACATTAACACAAAATTTAAAGGAAAAAAAGGGAGACGAGAGTAATACAATTATACCTCAGCATTGGTGAATCCGAAAAAGACGGGTCTGTTCCGAGGACGCAAGCGGTCCATGGAAGCACCTCCGTCTCGCGAAGAAAATAGCGATAAAACTAAAACGCTGGTATGATTGATTGAATTGCTCCCTTTTGCTCCACCAAGCCCCAGAGTGACTCAAAACCCTAGCAAGGGATTTCCACTGCTGTTACCGTATCCTCGCATTTATAAGGGATACTTGCATAATGAAACTGAAAGAACATCGAGAGGCGAGCCGGCTGCTTCAGGCAGCGGTGGGGATGATCAACCGTCGCCTTAGGAGAAGAGAATATCAGTTGGCCCGTAAGTTAATAAGTTTGGGCCTTTCGTGGCTTTGGGCCGAGTCCTGCGGAATGGTTCTTCTTAACCATACAATTTAATGGAGTCTGATGCTAAGTGGTTAGTGGATAATCTTGCAAAGGATGCTCCGATCCGGAATTGCAGCAATTTGTTCACTCAGATTAGATCCTTGCTCCATTATTCTTGGGAAGCAAAACTGGTCTGCGCTCCTCGTGGGTATAATAGTGTTGCTGATGCTTAGGCTAAGAGAGGATTTTGGGAGGTGATCCCCAGCTGGTTTAATTTTTTGTAGTTGGGCCTAGGCCCTCTTTTATACCAAAAACAAAACATCTCACTGTTAGGGTATGTTTGGTTGGAGGGGAGGAGAGGGGAAGGGAGGGAAAATGAGCCCCTCCCTTCATTTGGTTAAAAATTTTGGAGGGGAGGGGAGCTAAAATGTCCCCTCCCCTCCCTTTCCTCCCCTCATTTTGGCTCCCCTCCAAATTGGGAGTTTTTGGAGGGGAGCCAAAATTTTGGACCATTATGCCCTTATGACTTTTTTAATATTCCACTTCTACCCATAAAATATATTATTATAATATTTATTTCAAATAAAAAATATATTATCCTAAGTAAAAAAAATAAAAAATATATACATTATTATAATTAAAAATATATTATAAAAATTATTTTAAAATAAAAAATTATAATATTATAAAATTAATTGTTTTTTATAAATATATTTTAAAGCTGGAAAAAAAGATAGCCTAAAGAAAATAAAATTTCATTTTTCTTATAGCATATAAAATTTGTTAATTTGATTATTTTAAATATATTATTATATTAATTAGAATAAAAAATTACTATACCAATTTTTTAATACACATATTAACATGATAAGACTGAATTTTTATTAAATTATATAATTTAAATTAAGATGTAAATTAATTTATATAATATATCAATAAAAAATATAAACTAATATGTAAGGGTAAAATGGTAAATTGATTATTACTATCCCTTCCCTCCCCTCCTTGAACCAAACAAGGGATCATTAAATGTCCTCCCCTCCCCTCCTTTTTAATCAAACCTTGCCTCGCTCCCCTCAAACCAAACAGGCCCTTAATATCAAGGCTATGGCTGGGACCACCGCCTTGCAGGGTTGTAGTACTGCTTGTTTGCATATCACATTTAATTTTCTTTGTTTTTTTTTTAAGTGGGGTTCAAGTTTTATTGTGGCTCTTGTTTTTAATACATTAAGCACTAGAGGCAATATATATAATTATGTATAATAAAAAATAGATCATAAAATATTATTTTACTTGTATCGACTGGCGTGAGTTACGAAAAAATCAAAAAATACTTGGTTAGTTTCTCAATATTTTTTTAAGTCTTGGCATATTTTATACTAGAGTGAAAGACAGTTAATTTTGAATTCAAGAAGGAGACAGATGCTACTTAACTGAACTTATTTTTAGCATTTACAGGACTTGTTGCGAGTCATTGAACAGTAGCTGAATATTCTTGTTTTTTATTTGACACCGATGAAGAATACCATAATATGGTGGCTATAGGGAATACTATAACAGAAACCGTTCTGTTCCTACGCCAGAAGAGAATGCGAGGGAGTCATCCAAGTTTCACAGAAAATGTGGGAGACCATCTAAGGCAGACTCGGGGCATTGCTGTAATTATCCTTCATGGATATTACACCAAGTCGTTTTTATTGTTATGACGTTCTTCAGACCAATCTTGCAGGTTTGGTTTGGAACTCCAGAGTCCTTGTGAGGCAAAGAAGTTTTGGAATTTGCCATGCTGTCCGGCACACAGTTTATTTTTTCTGGTTGCCAAAAAGCGGGTGAAGATTTGTACTCGCAGCACCATGGCATGGTCATGTTTGGAAGGCGGACACATGATTAGAGGGAAGGCAGATGAATTTGACATTTGACTATTGATGCCCAAAACGGTGAGCTGGTCCAGCTGAAGATGAACCATAATCAGGAAAGGAGGCGGAGAATGTGCATTGTTATCTATGTACCATATCTGTGAACCAAATCCTGAGAGCTGAGTTGGATGCATTAAATGATCCATGATCCGTAACGTAACTGGCGACGTTGGTTTAGTCAGCAGTGGTGGCTGCGTCTGACTACATGCCACGAACCTATCCTTCCCTCCCCCAAGTGGGCAACATTCCCTCCTTTTGTGGCTGTCCTCCTCCCCATTCTCAAAACTATAAAATCCAAGTCCTTCTCCTTTCTTCTACAGACACTATCCTTTCCTTCTCTGCCAACGAAGCAATATGCAATTCTCGTCCAGGCCACTTCTCGTTCTCCTCTCTATCTCTACCCTCCACTGCCTCACTGTCCGTGCTTCCACTTGCCACCCGGATGATGAATCGGGCTTGCTGGGTTTCAAATCCGGAATCACGTCCGACCCGTCCAACCTGCTCGCCTCATGGAAGTCGGGTACCGACTGTTGTGCTTGGACCGGTGTCACTTGCCTGAATGACAACAAGCGGGTCACTAGTCTCTTCCTTTCCGGTCAACCCGACGTCCCCACTAGCCTTTTGTCTGGCATTATTTCGCCTTCGCTCTCAAAGCTCCGATTCCTTGATGGCATCTACCTCCTGGATCTCAAAAATATCTCGGGCAGTTTTCCCGCTTTCGTTTCCCACTTACCCAACCTCCAATTCATTTACATCGAAAACAACAGACTTTCTGGTCGGATACCCGAAAATATTGGCAATCTTACCCGATTAAGCGCGCTTAGTTTGTCAGGGAACAGATTTACAGGACCAATACCCGTTTCAATTTCAGCGTTGACACAGCTCACCCAGCTCAAACTTGGTGGAAACCTTCTCCGAGGATCGGTGCCCAATGGAATTCGCAGGCTCCAGAGTCTCACGTTCCTGAGTCTAGAAGGTAACCAACTCACGGGAGCAATACCTGACTTCTTTTCGTCTTTCCCCGACCTCAGGATTCTCAGACTTTCCCGGAACAAATTTTCCGGTCAAATCCCTCCTTCAATATCATCGCTTGCCCCGAAGCTGAGCTACCTTGAGCTCGGCCACAACTATCTCACGGGACAAATCCCGGATTTTCTCGGGAAGTTCAAGGCACTCGACACTCTCGACCTCTCCTCCAACCGGTTCTGGGGGACCGTGCCGAGAAGTTTCGGGAACCTCACGAAGATCTTCAATCTCGACCTGTCCAACAATTTTCTCGTGGACCCATTTCCGCAGATGAATGTGAAAGGCATTGAATCGCTTGATTTGTCCGATAACAGATTTCATTTGAAGGAAATACCAAGATGGGTCACTTCGTCCCCGATTATCTTCTCCCTGAAGCTCGCGAAATGTGGGATCAAGATGAAGCTGGAAGATTGGAAGCCAGTAGAGACTTACTTCTATGACTATATCGACCTTTCTGGTAACGAAATAACGGGAAGTCCGGTTGGGCTGCTGAACAGGACAGAATATTTGGTGGGCTTCCGGGCATCGGAAAATAAACTGCGGTTTGATTTGGGGAAGTTAAAGATAGTCAAAACATTGAAGTATTTGGATTTGGCGAAGAATTCGGTGTTTGGAAAGGTTCCTAACGCCGTTGCTGGGCTTGAGAAACTGAATGTGAGCTACAATCATCTCTGCGGTCAAATTCCAAAAACGAAGTTTCCGGCCAGTGCATTTACCGGTAACGATTGTTTGTGTGGGGCTCCCTTGCAACCTTGCAAGAGTTAACAGGAGCCCCTGAAGAGCCCATAGAAATAGCGCAACGGTTTTGGCAGACGCCATAGATTTCAACCTGCACTATCTTCACACTTTATGTTTGGTACGGGGTTTTCGGAGGGGAGGGGCCCCTCTCCTTGTTTGGCTGGTATAATTTTTTAGGAGGGGAGGGGAGCTCCTCCCCTCCCCTCGTTTGGTTAAGATATTTTTTAAAGAGGGGAGGGGTTTTTCTCCCTCCCCTCCCTTCCCTTCTAGCCTCCCCTCCAAAAGTGGGGTTTTTTGGAGGGGAGACGAGAGATGATATTTTAATTCCTTATATACCCTTTTGATTTGTTAACTTCTAATCAGTCATAAACATTTCTACATAAGAGAGTTCTTTTGAGTATCTAATAAGAGGTTATTAAGATAATTATCTCCAAAATTAGTAAGCATTTGTAAACTTTTTTTCTCTTCTTCTAATTCTAAGAGGCTGTTGGTATTTTCTTTCACCTTCAAGGTCTGTTCTCTTATTGAAATCTATCACTTGTGAGTTTTTGTCTTGATATTCTATAAGTGTGTGACTGTATCTTGTAAATCAAAATTAGTGAATTGTATTATATATATATAGTTATATCTTAACAAAATAAAAAGTGAGAAAATTCATTTAAATTTTATGAGGCTAAAATAGTCAATTTTTTATTAGAACAAAATAAGGTATTATTAAAATTGCTCCCTCCCCTCCCCTCCAATTAATCCAAACAAGAGATCATTAAAATCCCTCCCCTCCCTTCCCCCTCCCTCCCCTTCCCTTTGTAGCTACCCTCCCCTTTCCTCCCCTCCCCTTCCTTTGATTAAAATCCCTCCCCTCCCCTTCCCTCCGTCGAGCCAAACATAACGTAACGGAGGGACTTTATTCGAAGAATAAATGTGATGCGGGGGCTCAGCGTTCAAGCATAAATCTGAAGGACATTTATTTTCAAAAAATTACGTTAGGAGGGTTTGAACTTTGAACTGAAACTACTTTTATTTATATATGATTATCTGTTTTCAAGTAGAACGCGTATCCACTGCCGAAGATGATTCTTAGCGTTAGCGGTCTGCGAAGGCTCCTATAGGCAGGATGTGCATGCAAGAAACTACAGTTTTATAAAGATTAAACATTGGCACATACACGTATAAGTAATTAAAGTTTGACTCCAGTCCCCAAAACACAAAAAAGTTTGACTACTTTGCAGAATTTAATTTGCCGTGCGGAACGTTGACTCTCATTTTATTATGTCACTCTATGTGAGCATCCGCTATATTGTAATTATGTCACCATTTTAAAATACTTATCACTTCGAAAATTTACCTTTTTAAAGAATTTCACTTTAAAATTTCAACAAGTTAATTATGTTTTGTAATTTAAGGTTTCATTAATTAGATAACAATAAGATACATCCCGAACCAAAGTAGCGGGTAGCTTTGTTTAGACTACGCGATTCAGGCCAGCAATGGTTGCATGTTTCCTTCCCGGTTTAGACCTCGGTGGCGATCATTTCGGAAGCAACCGTGTGCGTGAGGGACTCTCACCAAAACTCTCTGGGATCCCTGCATCCCACTTTGCAAACTCTTGTCATCCTTTAATGTAAACAAATTTGTTTACTAGTGGAGAATATTTTAACGGGTTGCTGCAACACTAGCGGTCATGGTCAGCACATCCAAATGTTCAATATCCGATTCTCTCCCCCCCCCCCCCAAAAAAAAAAATCTCACCCGATTTCGGCGAAGTCTATCAAGAGACAAAGCCCCTCACCCACTATACGAATAAATAAAGAATGAGCAAAGAAAAAACATGACTAAAAACTCTTGTTATGAAAGGATTCTTCATGTATAAATGACTAGCAAACAAATTAATTTTAAATATAAATAATATTAATAATTTATGTAACCAGGCTACATTATATATCAACATATTTCATACAAAAATGAAAAAGGCAACAAATTTTATGAGATTAGAAATAACCAAATCCTCAGGTTAACAAGTCCTCTCATGAATCTCCTTCGAAAGTAACATGCTCCAGCCCGATTAAAGATCGATCGGGTGATGAATTGGACATGCTATCTATGATTCATGCCCAACCCGAGCCTCTAGCTCTGAGGCAGACGGTATCACAAAGGAGGCAGCTAATCTATGAGAACAGAACACGCAGCAGCAGCTGGTACGTGAAGCTGCCAGAACTGAAAGATGCTGTAGGTACAACCTCATGCTTACCAATGAACAAGACATTGCCTAATAGACACGAAAGAGATCTAGAATGATATCACGTCTTCTACAGTTGGTACATAAGAACAAGGCTATAAAAGAGGTTAAATTCATGCGTTACTTTAGTTCGCAAAGCTGTTACAATGCAAGCATTATATGCCTATCCAGAAGCATTGTATACATCGCAAATGGATGCATGAGGCCATCACAATGGACAAGTGCTTCAAACAGAACGAAGATGATTGGTATCCACATTAAATACAGTTTTAGCGCATCTCTTCCGCAACTTGACTACTGCGTATCGCCCAAAATGATCTGGGTTTCAGTTTTCTGTTCGTTGCTGTAAAAAGCCACCCCATTTGGCTTTCACATGTAGCACAGTTGGCGATTGTCCATGCATATCTGTCAGAAGTGGCAAATTACTCCCATTATCTTCCCGTAAAAGTAACACAGATATTTGAAGTTACTTCTGAGTATTAATACCCTCACATAAAAGCAACCACGGAAGAAGTTAGTATATATAACTGAGCGATAGAAGTGTATTTTTCCTTCAATTAGCTGAGCTAAGTACTAATGATAATGATAATATTCAAAATTGCCATGAGGAATGAATAGTTATAATTTGGACAATTAAAGTCATACCACATAAACAAGTTGACATCTTCTAAGCATCACACAGAGGATAAAAAATTGACGAACAACTTACCCAGGAAACCAACTGTATTGTGTATGTGCTCGCCCCACAAGTGCTAAGCCACTTGCATTGTGCAGAGTCATGATCTCATGGACATGACCACCTGGATTAACATAAGCCCCAAGAGGACCCTCTCTAGACATCACCAACATATCACTCCGCCTTGCAATGATAGTCTGAAAAATACAAGTGAGATAAGTACATTATTTTCTGCATTTGATGAAAGTGCAGAAGAAAATTCCAGTTGAAGAAAATATCTGTACTAGAATCAAAATTTATTCCGAACAAAAGGAATATTTTGTTTGCACAAACAAGTACCAAACAGCGTGAAGCTTTGATGGGACGAAGCTTACCTGGCAGTTTCTACATCGAATAAGATTAACACACTCTAGTAATTCAATCTCCCTACGCAATCTATATGAGATGCCATCTATCTCCAAAAGCTCCTGCCTTGTACATTCGGACACAGGTATTTTACTGGCAATATAAAATGATAAAATATCAGGCTTCTTCACAAGACCATCCATGCTTGGTGTCCCAACCACATTCCTCCACAGATCTACAATTCAACATAAGCATTAGTTTTTATTCTTACATGAACGCATTTAGACTGTTGTACAATAAAAGAAATTTTAGAAATAAACGAATTCTGCTTTGTTTAAAATGAAATCTTAATTTCAAGCAGCTAGTATATAACTTCCAATTAAAGGTGTTCTACAAGATATTCAATTTTGCTTTTTTAATTTTGATACCTTAAAGACATTTTACTACTTACCATGCTCGATCATATGACCTAACCCAATCTCCATACACACTAACCGCTCAAAAATCAATCTGAATAAAAAGTGACCTCAAAAAACAAAAATTAAGATATAGACATAGGCTTAGATAAATGACCACCAATATAAGCCTAGATGAAAAGCACAGAATATTCAGTATAATAATTGGGGTTTCATTAAAAGGGCCCTGCATAAATGCATTTGTGAAGCACAAGTAACTCATTGCAAATAATTCTCTATTCATCTATATTTATAATCTAAAATCATACAAACCAGAATGCAGAAAAAGAAAAGCAAGGCTTATTTTATCCAATAATATTCATTATACGGTAAGAACCACACAAAAAAAACAAAACAAAAAAGCTTGCAAAGAGTCTCGGGTTAGTTGAAGGTAAAGCAAAACCACCTGCTGCCCTCTGCGCAAGGCAATAGGAGTCAAACATTCGGTATACCCAATGGGGCCAGAATGCCCTTGGAATTCCATGAGAGAAGTTGGCACTTGTACTTTTACACGATGCCTTTTTGCAGGGTTGCTTGCCTAAACCTGAAGTGGAACAGCTGCCCCCAGTCAAGTCTGTATTTACAGTTTGTTTTCCACGCTCAGAGAGCAATGACCTCGTCATGTCAGAGTCATTTAGGCTAAATCTAATTTCACGATCAGACTCATGTATACATTCTTCATAATCACTGTTAGATGATTCATCCATGATATCATGCCCATGACCAGAACCAGTGATAGATTGGTGGATTCTCCTTTCTGTTGGTGAAAGTTCCTCCTCAAAGCTCTCGAAGCTGTCATCTGAATCATCATCCTCATTTTTGGAACCATGCAATTTAGCGCAAGAAAAATTTGAAGCCATACGTGAGACACCACGGTTATGAGGCAGATTACTTAAAGGAGCTAATTTTACAAAAGCATCCTTGGGAGTTCTTGATGGTAGATCTTCCTCTATTATTTGAATATCTCCGCAAGGCTACAAAATATCACAACAATTCACCAAGAGAAGAACATCAAGATCAGCTTTTGCTTACATGGCGATTGCTGAGAATATTGAAAAGAAGCAGCAACAAACACAATAATGTACTAACCACTCCTTCCACATCAAACCAATGGCGTTTCAGTTGAAACCGTTGTTGTCCACGGGTAACCACATTAAGGGAACCATCCTCTAGCCGCCTGTATTGTCGAATCTGTAAGCATTTAGCAAATAATATAAGCCAAAATACAGTTTATTTGATATTAGAATATGCTGCGCAAATTCTAACTAGCACATACATATTTCTTTTTTTATCAAGGAACAAAATGCAGTGAACAATTAATTTGGATCTCACAATACACCATCTACGTTGCACCAGAAAAGTTTTCAGAAGCAAAAGGAGTTGCTCATCTCTTTATCATGTCTGTTACGCACTTGACCCCTACATCAGGGTGGATACCATGCATTGAATTTATAACTGGAGCAAACAGAGTAGCACATGATACTTAATAGACTATGCATGTACTCAAACAAATAGCAACGCAAATCATACCTCTGCAGTTGTTCCAATTCTTGCCAATTTTGTCCTACGATTTTCAGCATCCCTATGAACTCTAATCTGGAAGAAGCACACACATGAGCTTCATAAGAAAAACCACCCGCAAATCCCTAGCATTGACATACTTTTTAAGCACTCGTGATAAGTTCACCTACCACACCAATAGTGTAAGGAACATCAACTTGGCTCAGTGCTCGTTCAACAGCGGCAACAAATTGGGTTGAATAACTCTCAGGGGAAGAGTAGCCCCAGGAAAGAGTACAACTCCTGAATGTTGCAGAAACTAATCTTAAGCTATTCGCGTAACTTAGAAATTATAAACAGAATGCATGGCATGATGCACAGATGTGAATACCTTCAAGATAGAAAAGTGGGAGGCTTAAACGAGCCCCACCGTCCAAGAAGGCAGTCCTGTGGTGCGTGTCCTCAACCTCTGCGACATGGAAGTATGACTGAGCAATATGGAACAATAGCTGTGTCAAAGAAAGGGGCGAGTATTGCCAACAAATGAACGCCTACCACCCAGATATGTGTGCAAAGACGTTATACACGTATCGAAGGTGAAATCATCGGATGAGGCAGGCCTAGCACGGTCAGTACGGCCGCTGGGGGTCCAAACAAGATGATCATAAGATCATCAGCAATTTACATAATAAAATAAAATTGCTCACGAAAAGCACATACAGAAAAATCAAAGAAACCAATGGCAGATTAAGAATAGTAGGGATGACGGAGAACGGTTAATTACTTGGCGTCCTCGTCGGATGAGTCTCGGAGGTCATCGACTTCCTCAACCTGCAACTCTTCCAGGTCGAGCTGGCGAATTTGCTCGATCTGAAGCCTCTCCCTCTCGAGTATTCTCTCGTCACCCATTACCACCTGCATTCTATCGTCTTCTAGGTCATCAACTTCCTCAACCCGCAATTCGTCGTGATCGAGCTGGCGAATCTGCTCGATCTGATGCCTCTCCCTCTCGCGTATTCTGTCGTCATCCATTACTCCTAGGGTTTCGTCTAAAGCAGGTTGATGAAGAAATGAAATGAAACTGTAGTAACGAACTAATGGATGTTCTTTTTAATTACTTGGCACGCTCTTAATCATGACGTGGATGAAACCACACAAACTTTCTCCTTACCGTTTGGCCAGACCTTCCCTCTGCTCAATTTCCTCCCTGTCTCTCTCTCTCCGTTTTTGGACTGTTCGTTTTCTCGTTTCCAGCCCCCACCGCTTTCCAGACGCAGTGACGCGGACGCACGGCTGATGTGGCCAGCAGACCGAAAAACGCTAGAAACTTGGATTGCTCATTTGCCCTCTAGGGCTTTATGTTTTTTTTTTTTTGAGTTAATATAAATTTGATTCTTTAAATTTGGACCCATTTTAGTATTACTCTCTGAAATTTAAAACCCATCGTATTGATCCCTCAAATTGTATTCGTTTTTTGCTGTTAGTCCCTGGTAGCTTTAAGCCGTCAAAATGGTGTGGGTTGGCACTAACTTTGTTATATTGATAATGTGTACATAAAAGCTGACATGTACGTGGATCTTATATGGAAAAAGGAAAAAAAAAAAGATAAATGGATGTTTTAAAACTTAGTGCTGATGCAAGGGAAATAAGTAGCACAGATGCAAGGGAGACAAGTTACCTGAAGAAATTGACGCACTAGCGGTTGAGAAAGAAAGAGGGAAGGGGTTAGAGATTTAGGTTTGGTACGCTGCACTAGATTTTGAGAAAATGGGAATAGGATTGGTATTGGGATTAGTATTAGGGTTGAGATTGGGATTAGATTATAAAATGACATTTGGTGTGTCATGGGATTGCTTATGGGATCAATGAATTAGAAAAAGAAAAAAAACAAAATAAAAAATACAAAGTGCCTAAAATACCTATAAAAAAAACTCCATCATCCTCTCCCTTCCTCACACCTTTCTTCTTCTTCTTCTTCACTTTAATCTGAAACAAGCTTTAGATCTAACATAAACTCCAAAATCCAAATTTGTCTTCAAAAGTCTTATTGTACTAGATTTAGGTGCAAAAAACCAAGATTTAGATTTGTTTAGAAAATCACCTTTGTCAAAGAAGCTGGTGACTGTCAACAATGGAGGACGAAGGCGGTCGCTGTCAAAGATCAAAATCTATCTTCAAAAAATTAATTGTACTAGATCTCGATTTATATGCATAAAACCAAGATCCAAATTTGCTCAAAAAATCACCTTCATCAAAGAAGCTGGTCTCGGTCGACAATGGATGACGAAGGTGGCCACCATTGTCTATAGGATGGTTGTGACGAAGTTAGAGGTAGAGGAAAAAGTTAGTCGCCATCGATAATGGATAGATTTAGAGTAGGTACTCTCATAATCATTAACATCAATGAATTCTAAATACTTCATGATATTAGTTGTTTGTAATATCCTGACATCAACCTTTGCTAGCAGTGGAAGACGAAGCTAATAATGGAGGTCGACATTAACGGTGGGTTCACAGTTGGGGGGGAGAAGAGAAGGAGGGAGATTGAGAAGACATAGGGATAATTGAGAGACAGGGATGGGTGAGGGATAATTTGGTCCCAAAAAGTTCAATCCCAGGATTGATTTTCCAGTACTAGGGGTGGGGTGGTACTGGGCAATCCCATTGAAGGTGGTACCCAGAAGTCCTGGGATTACTGAGGTCTTCATACCAAACATCACAAAATGAGCAATCCCAATACCAATACCAATGCCAACCCCTTCAGTACTACGTACCAAACAGAGCCTTAAGATTGAAGGGAAGGTCATCAGTGACGACAAGAAAGATCCGACACCCATAGATAAGGTGATTGAGGAGAAAGATCGGACGAAGGCAACGAAGATCCAGCAATTGTAAGGAAGGGCAATTGGTATTTGGTAAGTTGTTGGTATAAGTTTTTAATTTTTTACAACATCTCTCCTATCCCATCTTCTACTTATCTTCAACATCTCTCCATTAAAATTGTCTTTCTCTAAACTGTTTTTCTTCAATATACACTCGAGAACTAGTCTTTTCGAATACATATTTAAGAACTGGTCTTTGGTCTTTTTGAATATATATATTCGATACCTAGTCCTCTTCACTATTCTCAAGGTCTAAGAAATCAGATCCTGAGTTCGTTTTACTCCCTCCCTCTCCACTACTTTCACAACTCTCACTTTTCTTTTCCTCCCCATCCATATTTAACCTGTAGAGCAAAATAATAATCTAAAACAGAACACATGAACCAAAGCATACATTGTCAACAAAGCAAAAAACCCATCCATATTGGTCCACAATAACACAATCAAAAGCTCAAAGCAATGGGTTAATGCTCCAAAATACAACCAAATGAAATAAAAATTCATCTAATCATCATACTGATGTCTTCCCATTCAAGAAATGAGAACAGAGCATACTTGAACACACAGCACGCAAGAACGGCAACATTGAACAACTTAATGGATAAAGATCAAATGCACCACACCTCTCAAATGTACAACAACCGAACAAAACTTAACAAAAACAAACATGCAGAGCTCACTGAAACACCATCATGGCTTTAACAAGCATAACTCGGTGAAAATCGACCTTTGTTTTCTCACATTGCACGAGTTACTACTAGAACGCATTAACATATGCGATAGATTCTCACCTTTCAACTAGTAAAACTCACCAAAATTACTGTTATCGTTTCTTCCCTCGACTGCTGTTGACAAATCACATTCCTCCAGTGATGGACACATCATAGTTCTCCAATAAGTGTAGGTCCGCTTCACTATTGACCTAACCCTTTTTTGCCTTTCTTTTCTCGTGTTCTTGGTCTTTTTAAATGCTCTGTCCATGTGTTTTCTTTCAAGTCAATTCTTTTCTTTTTTTTCTCGCATTGTTTATATATACATGTCAGCAAGCCACATTATCAAACTATTATCCACCTCATTCTCTTAAGTTAGATGCCACATCATAGGTTAAAAGAGTTAGTGTCAACTCAGATGGTTTTGATGGCCTAAACTACCAGGGACCAATGGCCAGAAATGGATACAATTTGAGGAATCAATACCATAGGTTTTAAATTTAAGGAATCAATACCAAAATGGGTCCAAATTTGAGGGACCAAAATTTATGTTAATCTTTTTTTTTCCCCTTACAAAACCACATCAAAATGATGGGCTGAACTTTTCATCTAAAATCTCGAGTTGGGCTTTTCCCCTTTTGTTGTCGGCCTAATATACTACAGACAGATGGCCAGTCAGGAATTGTTTCTGGTTGCCGGATTTAAGCTCGTGTTGTGGGATGGCACGTCCAAATCTCCAGAGTTCCCATTTGGGCTCTTCTGTTTTTTTTCCCAGAATTCCGATGTCGGTTTACACTTCGGTTTGGGCACAGTTGCTGATTGTGCCCAACACCGATTATATTTACATGTTTGCTCCATCATAAAAATATATAATTTATTACATAATTACTCTGCTAAACATTTCTAGTTGATCATCATTGACTAACTGTTGGTTATATAATGACCATGTATAAAAATACAAACCAAAATCATGGGTGCTTGTTGAAGAATGGAGATCAAGGGTGGCGATTCTAAGAGTACGTTTGTCGGCGTAAGATATCTTAATCACTTGCTTCAACACTTGACCCCAAAAAAAGAAAAAACACACTTGCTTCAACACCAAGAACGCTATAATCATTAGGAACTACTTTATCATCATATATTTCCCACTCAAGTGGACTCCTATATGCCTTTTACTAGTGGAGTGCAAATCGCCACTTGTCTGTCAAAAGTCAAAGCAGAAACAAAATTTGCAGTTATGGCTCCGAAATCCCCAATATCGTCTCAAAGTGGGTTTTCATCGTGCACGTGTTTCCTGACAGAATGACCGTGGATAACAAACTACATTTCAAATGCTCCATTTTTTCACTTGAATAACATTTTCTAACCTCACCAAAAGGAACCTGAAATTCTCTTCGGTACGGGACAATTCTTTCTACTTAGCATTAAGGAAAGCATTGATAATCATAGTCTCGCAGACGAGATCCTCGGGCCAACCCCAGCACCCAATTTTCGTGGATGTCTACGTCTGATTTATGCAGTAGCAGGAACCTGGGATTCAACTGACTTCATAATCTCTTCACCTATCTGTTTGCATCCTACTAGTTTCTGCATGAAGAGACAATGAGCATTACACAGTGCGAATTCATTGGGCAGAAAGACAAGAATTACAAGATCACCTAGACAAAAGCTCATATAAAGACGCGTAGACATATCAAAGACATCATGGACAAGAAGTGATAACATATAGTAGGCATTAGGCTTCCTAGTCCGCTCCAGTGCAATGAAAGAACTTGACATAAAAGCCAAGGGACCGAACAACACGCTTACCGTTCCTTCAGAATAAATGTCAGCAGTTCGAAATCCCCTGTTCAAGGTGTCCGAAACTGCATTTTCTATCCTCTCAGCAGCCTTATCTTCTCCAAGACCATACTTCAAAAGCATAGCAGCGCTAAGTACAGTGGCGAATGGATTTGCTTTGTCCTGTATAAAGATAATTATGCCGTTGTAATGGATGCTGCCCAAAGATAAACAACCAATAAATGGAAAGTATAAAAAACTAACCTGTCCGGCAATGTCAGGAGCAGAACCATGTATAGGTTCAAAAAGCCCAGGTCCCTAAACCAATTCAAACCCAATATGGTCAACTGAAAAGTCACTAACCTTAAACACACTCATGATCTACAGTAAAATAACTTTCTTTTTTTTCTGTCCCCATACCGAATCCCCAAGACTTGCAGAAGGAAGCATCCCAATACTTCCAGTGATCATTGCAGCCTCATCTGATAATATATCCCCAAATATGTTGTTTGTCACAATTGTGTCAAACTGCAAAATTCAGCATCAAACACGGTAACGCTTGCAATGTTTTTCATTCAAAGAATTTTCCATCTGTGAGTTACATTTAATGTACAAATGAAACACAGATTATGCTAATATACTCCAAAAGCAGACCTGTTTGGGATAGCGAACCAATTGCATTGAGGCATTATCAACATACATGTGTGATAACTCGATATCGGGATATTCTTGTGCTATTGCGAGAACTCTTCTCCTCCAAAACATTGATGCCTAAAAATAATAGACAGACCAAGCACATTAACATATGTTGGAGGAGGACCTAAATTTATCACATACATGTGTATCATTTTCAGTATATAATAAAACAAATGTACATAAGCACAAAAATTTTCAGTATATCACACAACCTCACAGCCACAGATTAGCCAAAAACTCAAAGTGATGATTCAAACAGTTCTATAGTCAAATCCCAATTTATGAATAAATATCTTAATTGTATCCAGCAATAACTACCTCTAACACATTGGCTTTGTCAACAGAGCAAAGTTTCCCACGCCGCTTCTGAGCAATCTCAAATGCAAATCGTGTGATGCGATCAATCTGGTGTAAGAATTAACATACGTCAAAAACAAATAATCATGGTTTCAGGGATTATATTGACACTCAGTGTAGGGGCAGGAAAGTGTCAGGAGATCTGAGAAAAATAGAAGTTCTTTTTGGAGCGAAAATAGAAATGTGAATGCCACAGCTTATATACTCCCATATACTTTCTTTTAGAAAAAGCCAGTTTTCCGAAAGTAACATATTTATTCTTCCAAGAGACAAAAGAGAAAGTCCATGACACAAAGCACGTGATGGAAATTGCATTGCTACTACCATCTTCTAGCAAAATTTGAAGATTTTTAATTTACTATAAAAACTAGCCAGATTTCTTTAATTTGTCATCAATTTAGATCTTGAGTGCAGTAACAACTTAAATCCTTCAAATGAATTCTATTTCACAAGCAAATTTATTTTAAAAAAAAAAGAACATACTTTCATGTGTAATCAAATTTTTAAATACACTTTTGAATCTAGGGATTAACATAATATCAAAATGTTTTGGAGAAACTGGAATTTAGCAATAAAAGAAGGATAAACAACGCAACATCTTTCATCAAGCTAAATTAAATTATGGCGCCAAAATTTTCTTTAAAGAGATTTCAAATTCAAATTAGTCATAGGTTATCAAATTGTAGAAGCAAATAAATAGGCAGACAAGATGAAATAAATTATTAAAATAACTTTTCACCGGAGTGCATGTTAAGTAGCAATAGCATGAAAAAATGATAACACCATGATATCACAGATGCTTGATCTAGAGAACCAACTGGGACTGGCAAGATACCTCATGTGCAGTATAAATCTCAGTATTGAAACCAGCCTCTTCACCACTTTCATCAGTACGAAAGCCCCTGGGCTTTCCAAAGTAAATACCTAATTCAACGAAGCAGCAACAAACTTAGTTATGTGTGATTTGGCCACAAAATTTTAAGTTTAGGTAAAAAGGAAAAGGATGAAGAATTAAAAAAATTAAATTTAAAAGCTGCTTAAAAAGTTGAAAATTATTATTTCAAAGATCATAAAAGAAAATTAAATCCACTGTACAAAGTCAAAATGAAACCTTGACAGACCTCCAGTGAGTTCCCTTACAACCATGAGGTCAACCCCTTCAACAATCTCTCTCTTCAAAGTTGAGGCATCCATTAACTATAGGGAAACTCACAAAAAGTTAATAGCATTATAGAATGCTAAAGCCAACTTAAAAACTAGTACAGAATCGTAGATACAAGGTAGGGGATATCATTTAGTATCTGATATACAAGACATGAAGCCATGCTCTATGATATTATAATATTGGATGATTTGATAATTGTTGCACAAAATGATGCTGTTATTTCACCAAATACTATGCTTAAACTCATCCAGTAACCTAGCCCAACCACAGAATTTCAAAGATTATCAAGTGAAATAATTGCATACAGAGAGGAAGTTTTTGTTACATGGACCTTCTAATGTTCTTAACAAAATTGATAGATGTATTTGATAGCAAAAGGAAAGGCTGGACTCGGCTTCTGTTTAAGTGCCAGTTTATATGATATCAGGGTATGAGATAAACGGGAAGCATATCCCTGTGTTTCAAATTTCATAAGCCAGCATTAGGTTTACCTGTGGGAATACAATAGCTGGTCTCAAATTGGCAAATACTTTAAGACCTTCCCGAAGCTGAAGCAACCCAGTCTCTGGCTTTAGACGCTTTTCATTGTTATCCCATTTATACCTTTAAGTAATAAATGAAAGGACACATGATGTTTGGTAGAGAGAAGAATTAGAGGATAAAAGTTATTTCAAACACAAGAATGTGAAAGGAATAGCTACCCTCCAATTGCACCAAGCAGAATAGCGTCAGATTGCTTTGCTACAGACAGTGTCTCATCTGGTAATGGTACACCTGTCTCATCCAATGCAGCTCCACCCAGAAGCATCTCGCGAAAATTAAAATTAATTCCTGGTTTAAGAAAGGAACAGAATAGTGCATAAGATGGGAGCTTAAAGTATATACAGAGGCACTGTACTCACTAATGCTTGGGCGTGCAGAAATTACAAAATTGTTAATTTCCTGTATCTGATCCAATTTTCATCTTGTAATGCATTACCTTATAGCATGAATTCTACATGGGACAAAAACAAGAAAGTAGCCAGTCCACTGTGCAAAACGATTATTTCCAGAGAGAAACAGAGAGCCTTTGCACCAACCCCATCCAACAAAATTTAAAATGCCGTCGATTATCAACATAACCAGTGGAAGATCATCAAATCCAAAATACAAGAATTACAGGGAAACTAAATTACGCAACACAAATCAACGAAAATAAAATTAGGAGAATAAACAAGATTAAAAAAACAGTGATTTTCTACGCTCGCCACAAAGCAGGCGACCCTGTTTGGGATTCAAACAGACCTTCAAGCGAGCCAGCGACATCCAGCACATTCTTGGCAACAGTGGTGACCTCAGGGCCAATGCCATCACCAGGAAGTAAAGTGATAGAGTAACTGCGTTTGGAAGTATGGGAGGCTGCCGAACACCTGACAAGGCCAGACTTGAATGATTTACTGGATGACAAGCGAAAGTCTTGAGGAGATGACCTGAAAGCCTTCAAGTTGAACTGAAGTGAAGCCGCCATTTTAGGGATCAGTAAGAAATGGAAATGCAAAAACGCAATATAGCGTTGGGCTTCTCTCCGCTGCCTCCCCCATGCCCAGCCTCTCCTGTTTCTGCTGCCTGAAACGACGCCGTTGCTGCCTCATTTACACTGGAGAACGAGGGGAACTGGCATGGCATTGATGGAGTCAGACATGCAATTCTTTTTTTTTTTTTTTTACCAGAGTCAGACATGCAATTTTGGCATACACGTTCTGAATATTAAAAATGTTAAAACTTAAAAGTATGAGATTGGATATTGCAGTTGTCTAAGCTTCTTAGCTAAAGTGGAAATGATCATTTTCTAAATGGATGGAATCTAAACGTTGAAAATGCTTGTGAATAATTTTCAAGTAAAAAACGTCATGAGAATGCTAGGTGTATAACAAAACAATTTGTTATGAGAATTCTAATTATTCTAACTCAGAGTCACTCCATATATTAAAGATTAAGAAATTGTGATTATTTTATTTATTTGTATTTTTGTGTGTTGCAGTTTATATTTGAAATTCGCACTTTTGAATACTTTAAAACTTTTAATATCATAATTTGTGTTTTCTTTGTCTATGGTTAATAATTTTTATTTGAAAAATGAAAGGGAAAAAAGTATACAGGTTTATAAACTGAAATGTAAGCCCATGTGTAAAAGGCTGAGCTCTAGCATCAACGCCTGATATAAGCAAACTGTTATATGGGCCTAAGCCTGTATCGGTGGACCCTGTACAGGCCAACCCATACGGTGTGGGTCAGGCTAACCTAGGTTTTTTTTTTCACCTCTATAATTTTTTTTGCCCAACCTCTGTCTATTGACAATAGGGACTAATCAGTCAAAAAAATCCGTCGGTCGAAATGCATTAGTAAAAATGAGTTGATAAATCTTTATACGTGAAAAGTATAGACATTTTGCAAGTTTTAGACACATAACATATCCGATACTTTAATTTAGATTTTTTTTATTAATAAAATTTTCGATATAAGTTTTCCCGATCGTTTCTCGAAAGTCGAACCAATGAGAACTTCATAGTAATGGAATGCAAATCCCTCCCCTTGCCTGGTATAATGTCAAAGTGGCGACAAATTTTCCCAGGGTCATCTTTTTCACTATCCTCGTTTTCGATGAGACCATAATATGCTGGGTTTGCCACCCCACCACTTGGATGAGAGAAATCAATATTCAATGGCAGTTAGTGGTTCAAATATTAGTTTGAACATGTCTAGCCTAGTCTGTTAGGACTGTTCACGGGACGGATCATGATCGGAATAAGCTTGTCCCGGTTCTGTCCTGATGAACAGTAACGGGACAGACTTTCTATTCCGTGTTCTGTCCCGGTCTCGATTAGGAGGAGACGAATCCGGAATGGAATCAGGACATCTCAATATATTTTTTTAAAATTTTGTTATTTTTTAATAAAATCTGATTCTTTTTAATTATAGTTTTTTGGGTTTATGCCTTGTAAAAACATCTTTTTATTTTTATTTTTTTGTTTGGTCACCCTTAAATAAAAGCTCAGAATATTATATATAATAGTCATTAAAAATTCTAAACAAAAGCTTCTAACACAATAAAAACTTACTAAAAATTCTAATCATCGATAGTCTCAAATCATCAACAAATATAAAAGCTCTAAATAAATATATCCATGGTTCCATACAATAGTCTTAAATCTTAAAAGAAATATAAAAAATAATATTATATAAATATGATAAAAAATAAAAGGGACCAGGACGGGGTGACCCCGTCCCGTCCAGGTCCTTTTTTTTGTCCTGTCCCAAAAAATGTCAAGACGGGCCCGTCCCGTCCCAATAATGTTGAGACTGGAACGGGCCAGCCTTGAACACCCTTAGTGTTTGTGATAATATAGCCACCACTTTGACCATGGCAATGCCTGTCTTCATTGAGTTTCTTGCATCCTGCTGGGAGCTTTTGGGCTGTGGCCTCTCATACTGTTTTTCACTTTTCCCAATACAAATGCGCATCGCCAAAGAGACATAAAGATGCTCTTACAGAAGTGGTGTGCGCTCATAACATGATGAACCAAAGTTCGAATCCCTACTGGAAGATGTTCCCACATTTATTGCCTGACAATGTCTTGAATAGGATTGCCTCTAATAAAAAAAATAATACTTATGCTTTGGGGGGGGGAAGAAGGAGAAGTGATGTGCGCTACAACTATTGAATCTTGTTTGCTTCCTGGTTTCATTGGCCGCATCGGGTGGCGCCATTGACGGCATCAGCCACAGTCTCTCCAGATACAACCCCTTTCATGTATATTGTATAGACAATGTTTCACTTATGTCACGGACCTAAAGGTTCCTGTCTGCTTCCCCTGATCTTATGAGCTTTGTAGTCGCTTAAGATTTTGACTTTGTGCTTGTTTGGTTGAGCTTTCAGGGATGAAAACTAGTTTAAATTGGATAGAAACTTGATTGGAAATTCGGATGATGTTTGGATGGGTGACTAGACAATCTGACTTTTATATGAAAAGCACTACAATAAGCTATAAGCTAAAAGTAACAACTTATGACTTATAACTTTTAAAACATGGAGAGAGAAAAAGTTAAGAAATTTATGGTTCTCATTATAAGTCTCAAATAACTAATTTATAGATAACAAAAAATCAATTAAAATTAGTTAAAAGTAATAAATAAATTAGAAATATACTTTTGTTTTTAAAGATGCTCATAGAAATATACTTTTTTTTCATATTTTACTTTATATTTAAAATATTTTTTATGCTTTCTCTAAAGTTTTAAAATTTGATTCACTCATTAAATTTGACTTCTTCATATTAAATTATTTTAATTTTATTATATTATGTGAAATTATTTTTTTAATTATGTTTTATTGTTTATTAAAACTCATATCCATTTTGGTCATTTTACAACTAAACTTATTTTTACCCAATCATAATCCAAACAACCCTTTGTCAATCTCATTTTTGCAAACTAACTTTTCTGAATTCCAATCAAAACACAATTCAGCATATCTAATTTAGTTTTTACTCAACTTTACTTTTTTATAAGCTAAATTGACAATAAGTTATTTTTCTAATAATTGATTCAAACGGACCATTTATTGCAGGATCCTCGAATCCTAACCTACTCAAACTGCCAAATGTTAGCTCTGCTTTAAGAACGGAGAAACCGTATGAACTCTTCATTGAAAATCGTGGATAACTAGAGATTTCTTTCCCATGCGATGCACGGATTAAAATATTTGATTAAATTTTAAATGATAATAAATTGTATTATCTAAGGCAGCTTAAAATTATATTCACTTTTTATAGAAGTGTAATTTTTTTTATTCATTCAAATGAGATTATTTGAATTAGAGATTTAAAAATTAAGAAGACCATATAAAAATTTAAAATTATTTATTTATTTCTCTATTTAAGCCTCCAATTGACGTATTATTTAATTATGATGTTTTCTATTTAATTCAATATATTCAAATCCCAATTAAGATATTATTTAAACTCAAAATTAGTTATTAATTCCTTCATTTGACTTTCAAATTGAAATCCCATTTAATAATGATACTCTTCATTTAATTCAATATACATAAATCCCAATCAAAATATTATTCAAATCTTATCAATTAAATATATTCGGATGCATTCATGTTATACCCGACCTGTTTTTAAAACGAACCGGGTATTACAAGTTTTAAAGAATATAATTGATGTCTGTTGTGGATGTTGCTTCTAATCTGGGTATCTTTATTTGATTATTTTCATGCTGATTTCACTGTGAAATAGTGACAGATCTAGCTGTTGATGAACTGGGGAACAAATTGAAAATATATATTATCTCCGTTTTTTAATATAAGAGCTAGTTGACTGATTTGAGTTAGATTAAGGAAACTGGTAAAGTTAATTATTTATAATAAATAGATGTTGTCTTTTCTAAAATATCATTGCTAATCAAGTATATCGGTTAGAACTATTATTATTACAAGGATTACCTTAGAAAAAAAGATAAATATGAGAAACAAAATATATTTGGGTTTTATATTTAAGACCAGAATAAAAATTAAATAAAGTCTTCTATTAAGAATCAGAGATAATAAAACATAGAGGGACTCCAAATAAAGTTCAATTCATTTATTTCTTGATTCTGAGGGTTTAGTAGTCTAGAGCTATCAGAACAGGATTGCATGCGTAATCGAATACGCAACTTCCCATTAATAAGGAAACATCAGTGCCTCTAAATTAGAAGCTCGTGGACAATTCTTTATTTTTATTTTCATATTGGCATTATCCTTGAATGTCTATTGGTTTTCAGAAATAAGTTGGATTCCATCATCTTGATTCAACCGGCAGCTTGGAAATTTTCACCGGCAAATAATACCCCTAACTAGGGCTATGCAAAAACCCGGTGGTCCGGTATGGTCCGGTCCAATCCGAGCAAACCCAGTCCAGTCTGGTCCAGAAAAAATTGACCCAAAACAAGACTAGACCAGACTGGACCGGACTGGTCTCATCGGGCTGGACTGGACTAGGTCCAGTCCAGTCTAGCCCGGTTTTTTTAAATTATTATTTATATAATTTTAATTTGATTTAATTTTTCTATATAAATTTTTTATCTATTCAAATAATCAAGATTTATCTATTAACTTTCTAAGTAATAAGCATGCATATATATTTTCTACAATTTAAGATCTATATTGATGAGGATTAATTAATAAAACATGACTGCATTGGGAAATTGAAAAGGAATGATCAAATTTGATAAACTTTGGATTAAAATATATGCAAAATTTTATATAGTAAGTTACAGTTTTACCTCCTATTGAAGAAATTTTTTTTTTAAAAAAATTAAATTTAAGTCTGGACTGCCTGGACTGGTTCAGGCAGTCCAGAGGACCAAGTCTAGTCCAACCCGACCTCGGGTTGACACTGGACTGGACCAGACCTCGGGCTGTCTTTTTCAGCCCGAGGTCTTTACTGGACCAGACTTCAAGTTGATGACAAACCCGGTCCAATCTGGTCTATGCACACCCCTACCCCTAACCTAACCTGATTATAATAATACACAGAGGTGATTTATTATACCCCCACTCACCTCCATCTCGATATAATTAAAATGTACTTGATAGTTTCTCACAGAAAAATAATTTTTATATTTCCTTTTTTCAACAAATTAATAGTGATTAATCTGTTTATATTTGTTTACATAAGTAAAATGATAACAAGTAAGCGTGTCATTACGCTGGTCCTCTCATTGTTTGGGCATAATCAATGACATTGAAGGCCATGATTAATTTGTCAATAGAAAAAATCATAAAAAAATAATTAAAAAATGAACAATTGTAAATTGAGACCCATTACAACATTATTATTGGTTTTAACAACAGTTAATGAGCAAATAATAACAATTTTTATAAATGGGTTCGTGTTTTTCATTTTTTAATTTTCAAGGTTTTTTTTTGTTGCAATTTTCTCTTAATTATATCTATGACAGAATAATTATTTATATTTGACTGATCATTTGATCGTGACTGCATATCATGACCTCCTCTGACCTGACCCATAATCTCAGGTGGAGCTCTCATGCTCAAACTTTGAATAAATGAAGCACAATCTTTCTCCATTTACGATAGAATCGTGTAAGCAAGACAGGAATACCACAAGGAATTTGAGTTCAATAAATTAATGATGGTGATTGATTAATTTTGAAGAAGTTACATACATACCAAATAAAAAATTATTTATAAATAAATCCCTCCAATTTGTGAAAATATCCAAAAGCCTCCTAAAATATTACTACTTTCAGGCTATATAAGAGCTCGTTTGACTTTTATTTTGATCCTAAATATAAAATCTTACTCTATTTTGTCTCTCATATTTATTTATTTTTTTCTAAGATAATTCTTGTAATAATAGTAATTATAGTCAATATACTTTATTAATAAGGATATTTTAAGAAAGATAACACTTATTTATTATAAATAACTAATTTAACTAATTTTTTCAATCCAATCAAATTATTTAAGTAACTCTTATATTAAATTAAGGATTGGAGGTAGTATTGCAATAATTTCTTATGTAAAGTGAGATAAATATTCTTGAACTCATTGCTCAACGTTCGCCAGCTGGAGGTTGCACCAGCGATGGTTGACTAATTACTTTTTTTCCCCCTAAAGTACTTCCTCCTGTTTTTGATATAAGATTTAGTTGATTAACTTAAATGGATTAAAAAAGTAGTTAAATCAGCTATTTATAATAAATAAGTATTGTCTTTTCTAAACTATCCTTGTTAATAAAGTATATTAGCTAAAACTACCATTACTTTAAGAATTACTTTGAAAAAAATATAAATAAATATGAGAAATAAAATAAATTTGGGTCTTATATGTAGGATTAAAGTAAAAGTTAACTTATCTTTTATATTAAAAACCGAAGGTAGTATTTTTTTATT
Source organism: Neltuma alba (assembly GCF_004799145.2). Classification (NCBI taxonomy): domain Eukaryota; kingdom Viridiplantae; phylum Streptophyta; class Magnoliopsida; order Fabales; family Fabaceae; genus Neltuma; species Neltuma alba. The sequence goes on along the minus strand of NW_021634948.1, from coordinate 8,726 downwards.
AAAATTTTTAAATCTAGACATTAAACATCATAAATTTACTGCTTGAATTTCTTACATTCACAAATAAATCTCCTATAAAATTTATACTTTGATATTTAGAAGTCAAAGTTCTATAAATGAATTTACATGGTTCTTTTTTTTTTTTTTGGTGAGAGAGAATTTACATGGTTCTTTGGTGATAAGTGTTCAAATTTTACAGATTGATTTATGTAAATTCATCTGTAAATCTACGCGGTTGGCTTATAAGTTTTAAAAGGGGGCGAATTCAAAGACGCTTATGTCATTTTATTTTTAAAAAATAATTATAAGCACGTCTCCAGTCAGAATTTCGTGAAATTTTCTTATAAGTAAATTCTTCATACATGAACAGCATCACAAGATTTCCAAAGTAGATACGCCTTTTTTTTGGTCATGCAGTATCAATTCTATTTAAGAATTGAATGCGAGTATCTCTTTTAGTAAGAATTTGAATATTAGTTGATTATGTTGTGAAGTACTAATTCTTTTTACTTAACCCAGACTTTATGGTAAGAAAGATACTTCTGTTGAAAGCACATTCCACTGACTTGCCAAAGCCGGGCATTTCCCAGTTTCCATCTCAGCAGGCCCACTTCATAAGCTAAAACCAAAAACCCCCCAGGGGATTCCTCACTCATGCTTTGGTTTTCGAAACAACATTTGCCGCTGGTGGGCAAATTAAAGGGAGTATGTAGAATAATGCTGCTGCTTAAGCTAATCTATACATCTAGGTAACATAACAATGAAAAGGAGCACACTGCGCACAAATGTGAAGAGCACAGGGACGCACGTTAAAAGAAATAGGGTAGCTCTGTAATCTGTTCCTAGAGGGTGACCCCCCCGGGGGGGGGGCTAGAAAACCGAGCGGGGGCCCAGCTCTGCCTCTCTGGCGAAACTCCACTTGCGCTGCACCACATATGAGAAAATCTGGCACTTGCTTTTGTCTTCTGCCTAATCGGAGGAATCACAGATGTGGGTAGCCATCCGTTCGTCCAATGTTGTCGCTGTCGTGATGTGATCCCTGTCTTTACTCTTTTGCATCCGTCTCCCATTTCTCATTTAGGCGTGATCATCGTGTACCCACATCTATAATTTGCATCTTCCAGTGAATCCCCATGCCTATAATGGGCACCCATGAGACGTCACTAAATATGAACCGATGTTATGTGAATGTTGGGGACCAGCCAAATCAACACAGTACAGTTCACATCAAACAAGCCCAAGGGTAACATTCTATTTCGATCGAAGTTATTCATGATGCGTATTATTGGACGTTTGAGTGGTGGGATTTGCACGAATGAGATTACTCCAATTAAGTTTGAAAATTCATTCACGATTGGACTTTTGCCCCCCACAAGATAAAGCTACCCTGTCATATTGTTGACTCTATGATGAATGGAGTACTCACCACATTTATTACATTCCTTTTCTTACCTCTGAGATTTTTGACAGGCTAAGAAACTAGTTTCAAAATGCAATAATATCTTCGAAAATTTGGGGAAAATCTCCATTACAAATTTCATCAGTGAGAAGCATCTAAGTAGTACTAATATTCTGCATGTATAAAATTTACAGAGTAGTACAATTAGTATTTTTTGTGTATAAAAATTTGTCAGATCGTTTTCTCTCTTTTTTTTAAAAATATTTTTAAATTTTCTCTGGATGTGAAGTACTAACTTGACCACTGATCTGCTTCTTTATTAAATGGAGAAGACACATGAAAGGGGAAAAAAAAAAGTCTAGTTCTTAAATTTTTAAAAGGACGAAAATTCTAGTACCACAAACATCCTAAGGTGGAGAATCATATAGATTATACCTTTCTTGGCCTTTTGGCTAAGATTAAGTGTGGAGAATCATATAGATTAATATAATAATTGACGGGTCAAAAAAAAAAAAATTTCCGCATACAGTAACTTAGTCGGAGTTTAGCACTTTAGCCTGTCGCTTTCAGCTTCATCCAAACGCGAAAGGAATTGCGTGGCCGAATTGTCATAAGTGAAAGAAAAAATTAGGTTATTTAATTTCTGAAAATAACTTTCAGAGCGCACAAAGTAATGGTCTATAATGTAGTAAAATGCGCCATTATGGTTTCCTTATAACAACTTGGAGAGTACAGTGAGGGGGTTTGTATACACGTGTGAGTGAAGGCGGGTCGCGTCCCGCGTCGCCCATTTGTGAGCATCCACGCCGCGCTTCAGAGTTGCGACTTGCGAGAAGGGATCGAAATGGACATTAAGCCCGACGGGAAAACCGTTTCGCAAGTCGACGACGATGGCATGCCCAAAAGAACAGGTTCGTCTTCCTCTCTTTCTCTGGTTTTCTTAGTTTTGTTCGCAGATTCGTCTATAATTATCTCCTCTCTTCACTTTTTGGGTCTTCGCTCGCATGATCTGCACATTCTGTATGTGTTCTTTTATTCGACTGGATTGAATCTTTCCTCTTTAAAACATAGCCGATAGATTATTTTAATAAGCTCAAAGGTATCGGCTCTCAATTGACTGATGTTTGAGCTTTCCGTGATCTTCTCGCACCGTTCTCCGCTATTAAATCCTTTGCTTTCCGCACAAATCCATGGAGTTCAAGTCTCGTCAAAGGGGAAATTATTTTTAATATGAATCTCTGAGTTTAGTAGTCTTCCCGTGCTTAATATAAAAAACAGTTGTTGAGTCAGTTTTGGTCTTAATACAAGACTCATTTATCATATTTAACAATTTTTTTTAAATTAACCTTAGATACTCTCTCAACCAATAGTACTCCTCCAGTATTAAGAAAGATGATTATAATATTTTAAAAAAAACGTGTCACATTTCTTATAATTAAGTTATCTAACTTCTTTAATCTAATCAAATTAGTTAAATAGATCTTATATTAAGGATTGAAAGAGTATTATTTAGGTGTTTGATATTGATAGCTCAACTTCTAAACGTTATCGACTTTTAAAATTATGCTTCTTTTCGTGTGTATGTGTGTATATTCAAACTCAACCTAAACTTACTTTGCTCTGAAATTTAAAAAAAAAATATATATATATATATATATGTGTGTGTGTGTGTGTGCTTTTTCCTTTTGATTTACGTAATTTTATTTGAAGAAAAGGTTGTACCACGTTATAAAATATTTATTTTATTTTTTCCACCTTAGAAACACATGCGTTTGTTACAGCTATTTTTCTTGGCCATAAATTTATTACAGCTGTTTATGGAAACTATTTTAATCAATAAATTTAAATTGAAAGTAAACTAAAACATGCCTGACTTTACACACGCGCGCAATTATTAATTACTATTAATTACTCCTGGATCTACATATCTATTTTGATAACGATGATCCAAATAACAACCTACGACATTCAACCCAATATTTATCATACGCTAATTAGGCTCTTATTCAATATTTCCCAAAGTATTTACCTGCGGTTTCGTTGCCCTTCCCTTCACTTCTGAGTCTTTTCCTCTCTTTTTTTGGAACCTGGTTAATTACTTGTCACCTTAAAGAACACTTTAAATTTATCAAATTTGGATCGTCTATATCTTATTTGAATGATCCAGATTAAAAATATTTAATTAACTATTTTTAAATAAAAACTATTTTCTAAAAAAATAATTATTTAGAACAAATAAAAATAAAAAAAACCATCAAATTCAAATCATTCAAATAAAATATGGATGATCAAGATCTAGCAAATTTAAAGTGCTCGTTAAAGTTATGAGCATTAAAACTGATTTTTTTTTTTTTTGGGTGGAATGGTGCGGAGCATCGGAACAAGGGCATGGCCCTTTTAAACGGTTTCGTCTTCACGGAGGAGAAATAATTTTCTATTCAAGAAAAATCTAGAGCAAAGAAAGAGTTCCTAAAACAGACAAGAACTTCCGGAGACTGCACCCCTCTTTTTTGGTGTGTAATTGACCGACAAAATTTGAAAAAGAAAAAAAAGTGAACAAGGAGGTGGAAGATGATGAACAACATGTTGCATGATATGCAGGGAGTGCATTGACGGCGACGACGCACATAATAACTGTGGTAGTGGGAGCAGGAGTGCTTGCACTGCCGTGGGCGATGGCTCAACTTGGATGGATCGGAGGAGTAGGTGTTATGGTCACCTTTTCATGCATCTCCATCTTCACTTACAATCTCATTGCTGATTGCTACAGATATCCCCATCCTATCTCCGGCACCAGAAACTACACTTACATGCAAGCCGTCAAATCTTACTTGGGCGGCCGCATGCACCTCGCCTGCGGTTTCGTCCAGTATTCCAAGCTCGCTGGAATTACTGTTGGCTATACTATCACCACCTCCACCAGCTTAGTGTTCGTCACGTCACAATATCTCCCCTCACTTCGACTTAATGTTTACGTGACTATGACTAAACTGAGCCTATTTTGTTCTGTTCTGCTCTGTTCTGTTATGGTGGTGCAGGGCCATCAAGAAGGCTGGGTGCTTCCACCGAAAAGGCCATCAAGCTTATTGCAAATTTTCCAACAATCCTTTCATGGCTGCTTTTGGGGCCCTCCAGATATTCTTGTCCCAAATTCCCAATTTCCACGAGCTTACCTGGCTCTCAACCATTGCTTGCATTACGTCTTTTGGTTATGCTCTTATTGGGAGTGCTCTGTCTCTCGCTGTCCTCATCCAAGGCAATATTTATCAGTAACTATTAATACATTCGTTTAGTTTATATTAGTATCGGCATATCCATGGAATGACATTTGGATTTGAACAGGACAAGGAAGGCCAACCAGTGTAACCGGCGTAGAAGTAGGGCCTGATCTATCCGAAGAAGATAAAATGTGGAGAATTTTCAGTGCAATGGGGAACATAGCGCTTGCTTGCTCTTACGCTACTGTTGTTTTTGATATTATGGTAAGGCAAGCGGTTGTTATTATGATCACAGCAACAATAAGCAAACTGAACGCTGGGATTGTGATCATCTATAACTTTTTCGAAATGGATTTTCTCTTTGCTTTGTTTAGGACACATTGAAATCATCCCCACCAGAATGCAAGCAGATGAAAAAGGCTAACGTGTTGGGGATCACAGCAATGACATCACTCTTCCTTGCATGCGGTGGCCTTGGTTATGCTGCTTTTGGGGACAAAACACCAGGCAACTTGCTCACTGGCTTCGGATTTTACGATCCCTTCTGGCTGGTCGACATAGGAAATATATGCATCGTCATCCACATGCTGGGCGCATATCAGGTTATTTCCCCAGTTTTTAAGAATTAAGAGGCACACCTACATTGTTATAATATCCGTCTGATGCGAGAAATCATTATTCAATGACAGTTAATGGCTCAAGCATTCTTTCTTATAGTTGAATTGGGTGCAAAGATGATGTGGCCGAAGTCAGATTTTGTGCACAAAGAATACCCGTGCAGAATAGGCAATGTGACACTCAACTTGAACATGTTTAGGCTAGTTTGGAGGACAGTATTTGTGATGATAGCCACTACTCTGGCCATGGCAATGCCCTTCTTCAATGAGTTTCTTGCCCTGCTCGGAGCCATTGGGTTCTGGCCTCTCATAGTGTTTTTCCCTGTACAAATGCACATCGCCCAGAGACAGATAAAAACCCTGTCACTCAAGTGGTGCGCGCTACAACTTCTGAGCTTTGTCTGCTTCCTTGTTTCCTTGGCCGCAGCGGTTGGTGCCATTCATGGAATCAGCCACAATCTCTCCAAATACAAGCCCTCATGTTTAAACAGTAGTAGTCACTAATGTCATGTGGCAATAGGTCAACTAAGCCTAGCTTCATGGGGAACCACTGTAATCACAGACTCAAGGGGTGCTGCCTACTTCCCTTGATCTTAAGAGCTCTGTAGTAGCTTAAGATTATGCATCGTTACAGGAAGAACTTGAGTCTCTTACTTTCGTACACATATTCCAGTGTTACGATAGTATCTTGAACTTTAATCCAATGAGCCCTAATTATAGTTATATTTCTGATTCTATTTATAAGGCAGAGAGAGAAGCCATTTTTATCGACAAATTTTTTTATATGAATGTACAATTTTACTCTTTATTTATTATTGTGCCGATCTTATTTACATGAGAAATAATGTATACTAAATAATAATAAAAGTTGGAAAGTTGTTGAATTTTAAATGAATGTTAATGAAATTTAAGGTTTTTCCTAATCTATGTGAAATATGTTGAAAATGACCTGTAAATGAAACCAGAAGAATATCATTCACCTTCAAGCTCATTTTTGTGGTCACTCACCCACAATATAGATTTTAATTAATCAGTATTAAATATAAAAATTAAAGCAAATGACATTATTCTTAAATTATTAATAATACGATTTTTTTTTTGGCCTGAAAACGCTATGGTTGGATATCCCGTAAACACAGCCGTGGCCATATGGGAATTATTTTAAATTAAACAGTTTTTTCACACACATTCTTCTAGCATTTCAAACTCACATCATTCATTGTTTTACAGAATTATTAATATTTTAGAATTTTGAGATGTTAAAATGTTACTGCTCTTCTTATTCCCAGAGTGATATTTCACCATTAAGTTTATCCGCGTAGTGTGGAATGAGCCATCAAAAGTTTAGCGAATTTCCTTGTTCCCCTTTGTTTTCCATGACATATTTCAACCAATGGTTGTCCTGTCTATTTTCACATATCAGCAGATTAGTATGGGGAGTTTCCAAGGTAAGTGACTTTTTTCAAAGTCGGTAAAAGAAAAGTTGAACGTCGGTCCAATCTATTCCAAACTGTCTTCATATATGTCCCCACCAGCTTCCTCACATATTAACTGTAACATTCAGTGTGGCGTCTGGATATGGCTGTGTACTGTATGGAGTGCACTAATATCAAATCATGGTATTAAGGTCAATTTTAGAAGGAAATTGCATCACGACAATCGGTTTTGTGTATTTCAACCCTGAATTGGAACTTGGGCAGCAAACGAAGAAACAAATGATGCTTTGCGTGGAAAGTTAATTTAATTAATACCGTTGAAAGGATGCTTTTTTGAAATATTGACCGACGTCTAACCATACGTTTTATAGTCAACAGCAATATCCTAACCTCACTATGTTAAATTGATAATGTTTCCCAGCACCAACTTGCCATTATCTTCTTCACCAACCCTGATTAGTTCGTGAAAGCTGAGCCCCGACACTTTCTTTTTAACTTTTCTGTGACAAAGCCGTAAGCTTTGTTAGAGAGGGTTTGGACAAAGTAAGCAGCAGCCTCGTGTTAGGTATGTGATTATTTTGTTTTCTGGGGCAGTTGTATTCTGTGTTGCTCATCTAATCTAGTCCATTATTCCACAGAATTTTTTTTAAAAAAAAAAAAAGCGGCAGAAGGAAAAAAAAAAAAATCCCAATCATAGCCTCCATGATTTAAGTTTCTTTAAAGGAAAACAGGATTGAAGCTCTTCATATAAATCTAGTTGACACGTCCATGCAGTATGTAATTTTATAAGAAGTTACTGCTTTTTAGAAGTGACTCCAGTGTGTCAGCTCCATTTGTGGATTGTACGCTTTACTTTGAGCCGTTTGTGTGTGTGTTTTTTCAATTCCTGATTGATTGATTATGATGTGAAGACTGTGTGATTGATTAATCATAATAAACAGATTAAGGAGATAACGCGTATAAGAATAGTACAATCCTTTCCGTCATTTAAATTTTTTTATGCAGTAAGAACTCCAATTCATATTAAACCAGTAATTAAGCATTTTTTGTTTATTTAGAATAGGATTACTTCTAAGCCTTAAAAAAAAAAAAGCTTGTCTCTATTCTTTTTTCAACTTCCCAGTGAAAATTCAATCTCAAAATAACATCTTTAGATTTCGTGTGAACAGATGATGATATTATGCTGATGGTGCTGGGGGAAAACAATTGAGCAGTGCTCTTAGTGGCCTGGCAGGAAAAGATGACGTGTTGCAATTATTAGCATGTCCTCTTTCCACGACCCGTGTTTGAACAAACCTCTTTAAACAAGAGTGTAAGACTAGATTACCATCACTGGTGATGATTTTCTATGGACTCGTGACCGCCGTCTCTTTCTATAGTGGCATAATTGCAATTATGCCCTATTATTTGTCCCTTTTACTTTAACCTGTCCGTCGGTTATAAGTTCGTAGTTCGCAATAGTGACAACTCGCACTAACCATTACGCAACGCAATTTCGCTGATCTCCGTCCATGTTTGAATTTTGACCGTTGGTTTCGCCATGTCTTCCCGGCAAATTTCCAAACCACACCAACAGACCGCAACGTCTCGAATGCCCGGAATTTCCCCGCTTGTGTTGCATTCTTCGTCTTCCTTAGCTTCTCACTGACCTCCAGTGCAGATTCGCGGGCCGCAGTCTCCGAGCAGATCATCCTGCTCAACGTTAAACATCAACTGGGCGATCCACCGTCGCTTCGATCGTGGACCTCATCGTCCTCACCTTGCGATTGGCCAGAGATACGTTGCGCCCATGGCGTCGTCACCCAGCTCCTTCTCTCAGGAAAAGGTGTCTCCCGGAAGCTACCGCCAGCTATCTGCGACCTCAAGAATCTGACGGTGCTCGACCTTTCAAACAACAACATCCGCGGAGAATTCCCCAGATTTTTGTACAATTGCTCCAACCTCCAATTCCTTGCCCTCTCTCAAAATTACTTCGCTGGCCCAGTACCCGACGACATTGACAGACTCAAAAACTCTAACGTTCTTAGACCTTAATGGCAACTATTTTTCAGGCGAT
>NW_021634947.1:0-28420 GCF_004799145.2 Neltuma alba | reverse complement strand
ATTTGTATCATTCTTACCGACTCTTCCGTTGTCTGCCGTGTCGGAATACTGTGATTTGGAACACCATGATCAGAGCGTTTGAAGAAAAGGGTGATCCCACCACTTCTCTGTCCCTGTACACTAGGATGCTCCAGAATGGCTTCTTGCCTAATAATTACACTTTCTCTTTCCTTTTAAGAGCTTGTACTAAGCTTTCTGCTTTATCCATGGGGGTTTATGCTCCATGACCATGTCATCAAACTGGGTTGGGAATCCTATGATTTTGTGCAAAACGGGTGATACATTTGTATGCATCTTGTAATATAATGGACCCAGCTAGGAAAATGTTTGATTCGAGCTTGACCAGGGATGTTATCACATGGACGGCTTTGATTAATGGGTATGCAAAGTTGGAGAGGTGATGGTTGCGCGAGAACTGTTTGATGAAATGCCTCAGAAGAATTCAGTTTCTTGGAGTGCAATGATCAATGGGTATGCTCAATTGGGTTTTTTCAAAGAGGCTTTGGATCTTTTCAGTGAGATGCTTTCTTCTGGATGTAGACCTACACCTGCAGGGATTGTGAGTGCATTAACAGCTTGTGCTTCATGGTGCATTAGATCAGGGGAGATGGATACATGCATATGTGGATAGGAACAAAATGGAGTTGGATACGACATTGGGTACTGCTCTTATTGACATGTACGCCAAATGTGGCAGCATTGAAAACTGCTCATAATGTTTTCAATAAAATGCCCATTAGAGATGTTTTTGCTTTCACTTCTCTGATTTCAGGCTTAGCCAACCATGATGAGAGTGCAAGTGCAGTTGAAACTGTTTGAGAGAATGCAACGTGAAGGAGTTGCCACCAAATGAAGTTACATTCATAAGTGTTTTGAGTGCATGCAGTAGAATGGGTTTGGTAGATCAAGGTTTGAGAATATTCAAAAGCATGAGAGAGGATTATGGGATTGAGCCATGGATTCAGCACTATGGATGTTTGGTGGACCTCTTGGGGAGAGCAGGAATGCTGGTAGAGGCCAAAAGTGTGGTGAGGAAGATGCCGATGGAGCCAGATTCATACGTTTTAGGCGCATTACTGAATGCTTGTAGAATGCATGGAGAAGTCGAATTAGCTAAAGGGATATTCGAGTTCCTGAATGAGCAGAATTTGGACCATGGTGGAGTCCATACTCTTCTTTCAAACTTGTTTGCTTCTGCAAAACAATGGGATGACGTAGCAAAAGTACGGACAGGAATGCAGGAAAAGGAGGTGAGAAAGGTCCCTGGAAGCAGCTCGATTGAAATAAATGGAGCAGTTTGTGAATTTGTATCTGGAAATTATTCTCATCACCTCACGAAAGATATCATGTTGGCTTTGCTTGAGATGGAGAATCATTTGAAGTCTGTGTGTTTAGAAGATAATGGTGATGATAAATAAACTGAAGAAGAGGTTCTTGCCCCTTGTTTGACATTAATTTTTCTTTATTAGGCTTCCCAACAAGGAAGGAATCATAAGAAAGAATCCACGGGGAGCAAGGGAGGAATTAATGCTTTCCCAACATTGTTTGGCTCAACGCGGATCTAAAACGATAGCACCGAACGAATGTTGACGTATGAGATATGACCAAAGGAATCTCTCAAGTTAGATATCTGAATTGCTTGGGAACCAACAGAAATGAATGAATTATTAAGCATTTGAGCCTTGAAATGCCGTAGCTTTGGATTTTATATTGCCTTCCATTTTCCAACCATATACGGGAGGCTCTGAGATCACTGGACGTTATGCCCTGAAGTATTGAGCATTGAATGACGAATTTTGGGACGAGGGATCCTTTCATGAAACGAAAGCTTCCAAATCCATTTGCGGGGAAGCAAAGCACACCACCAGATGAAGCATTCTCATCACAAATGAATTTATCGTGTGACGATTACATTGATGATGTAATTTTTTAGTTCCTTTGAATAAACCCTTTGCGGTTTATTTGCTTAGCAATGTTTCTTAGTCATGCCCAAAACAAAATTTGTGGTTTGATTAATTCAAGAACCTGAATGGATCAGATACTCGTGGCAAACCTTTTCCGATTTAATCCTCCTTGAAGTAATCTTTTCAGTTGGGCAAACGTTCTAAATGGTATCTCCATGTTTTCAAGTTCCCACTGGGAACGTGCACTTTTTGACGGATATTGAAACGCTATCTTAAGTAAGAATGCAAGAGCCAAGCATATGAAACCTCGAGACAAAAGCGAGGCGGAATACAAAACAGCAAAGAATTCAAACCTGATCTCTTGAACAACACAGTTGATATTAAAAAGGCAGAGTTCAAGCTTGGTTTATGAAGTTGGAGAAGCTACAGAATGCCATTAATCTCAAATTGGATTCTGATGAGCGTGCTTTAGCAAAGCGCATTGTAATAATGAGGGTAGTAAGTGTGTGTGTGTGTGTGTGTGTGTGTGTGGGTGTGTGTGTGTGTGTGTGTGTATAACGAAAAAAAAGGAGGAAAATACACTACATTTCACTTCACGGAGCCTCTCGGTAGGATTTTCTTTCACACAAGGATAGCAGCCAAAATTCACAGCCAGCACCGCAGCAGAATTTAGTAGTGTGAGGCCGTGGGAAGATGAGTAGGAGAAGCACTAAAGCAAAATGACGTCGGGTACAAGTAGTAGTTTTGAATCTATTGCGGTTTCAAAACACTTTAAGACACTGTCTGTTAATCAATGCCTCCCTATTTCCACTAAGCTCAATGAAATGAAATTATGCCTACTTCTGATGACTTGAAAGGGCAAAAAACAAACATGTGAAGTCCATATAGAAAGTTGAGGAAATGAACCGGATTCAATCAGGGGTCCACACAATTCACATTATCTTTATCTGCTCACAAAAAATTCTATTTACCAAGGAATTTAAGCTTCGAGGAGCTACTACAAACAAAGCAGAACACAGACTTTTCAAATCAAATTAAAACACGTGAAAAGTTTAGCTCACCAACAAAGAAACAGATAAACAAACGAACAGATAAAAAAAGGGGGAACATTGTCTCATTTGCCAGTGATTCTCACCAAGTGACATTCAAACAACTACAACCCCCCCCCAAAAAAAAAAAAAAATACAAAAAATTAAAAATTAAAAAACTGTTTTTAGAGCTAACTTCGTTCAGAATCGCTCAGGCTAGCCTGGCTATGCCTTCAAAAAGGGAGAGTGATGGAGTAGGAAAGGGAAGAATGAAAAGGACCTAACCCACAAGACAAATGCCACCTTATCTGAGTTCTTTCATCATCATCAAGCTTATGCCAAGACGAGAAGGAAAACAGGAAAATGTTTGTAGAACTAAATCAGTAAGGTGAACCAGTGACAATGCTACGCATGGTAAGATATATGATGAAGAAAAGATGAAAGAACAAATCAAAGAAGGTCCATCCAAAATCAAGTAAAAGCCAAGCTCAAGTGCCTAATGCCAAGTCCCATGAATTCATGAAAGATGAAAGAGCAAATGTTCCTATTTTACAACGCCACCGTTAAATATTGAGTAATTTCAAGCTGCCTTAAAGCCTGGTCATCCCTCCCAACACTCACCTTCAACCTAAAAATATACGAGCACTAAGGGATGAGGTCAATCACATAGGCATGTCTGCAGGATTCTACAACTCACATCTAAGTTTATCATACATAGAATACGTATTATAGTCTAATGAATAATTGATGATTAATTGATTGTAGCAGATAATCTAACTTCCAAACGCATCTTCAATACCACAAAAATTGAGCCCGTAGGGAGCTAGGCCTTAAACAGAGAACAACACAGTTCTCAGGCGACAAATCATCTTGGTAACCAGAAACTGATTCTGTTACACTACCAGCAATTCTACTGCCTTAGATGATGATTTGCAAAGGATCAATTGTTGAAAGAAACTACTCGTAGCAGAAAAAGCAAACAAGGCAATTATAACACCAACCGCAATTATAACACCCAACCGCTTTTACTTCTTACAATGCATATCGCATAATTCTATCATGTTGCAACTAGGAGAAATTTGATTTAGAAGCTCTTCATTACTATAGAACTTCACTATGGAAGCCACAAAATTCAATAACAACTTTAACTTCTATAGTGATGTAATTTAATAATAATCGCTATTCCACATGGTTTACATCAATTTAATATAAAGGTACAAAGCTAAATAATGTGGAAGAAACAAAAGCGGATAATCCTCCAGGAATCATGGATTAGCTAATCTAGCTACCAGTTTTATCGAGAAAAGTGATGGCTATAAAACTAGTGGGTCCTGAAACAAATCAGTTTGCTTATATAGAAGATAAAAGTTCAAAATCTATAGAACAAGTTAAAAGGTAAACTTTTGTTCTAAGCACATCATTGATTAGATGACATAATCGGAAGCTGCATATATACGATGATGGCGGAATGATAACCAATGTTGCGGCACAATGCTAAGAGAAAGAAGATAGTACAATGTAATGAATTGATGATATAGAATTCAGGAACCCACATATGATAAATCCAAACTTGAGATAATCATAATTCATAAGTAGTCGATATATAATATTATAGACTAATAGCATTCGAAAGGAAGAATCCCAACGAGAACTGATAGTAAAAATACAACAGACGAGATTTCAGTGCTTAGTACGTGAATCTTAGTACGTGAATCATAAGCAGAACAGTAATCATGTCACTAGCAGACACTAGAACAGACCATAAGTTTGCCCGTTTTCTATTAGATTATAGTATGCTTATTAACAATCCACAATAGGGTCGCAAGGACAATTCATTTGACCCACGCTCGAAACGTCGGTTACATGAGTAGCTACTCTCATACTGCTTTTTGGCTGGTGCAGGCACGGACTCAGCTGCCGGAATCTTTACGTACCCCATTTTCTTGGGGCTTTCGACGCCATCATCATTATCATCCTCATCGACATAATCATCATAAGAACCAAACTCATAGCGGTTAGCAAACAGAGACCACACCAAATACATGGTAGCAGCGGTAAGGGCGCCACATCCGACGCCGAAGAGCAAAGCCACAACAACACTTAGAATGTCCTTGGTCCGATCACGGAGGGAGCTGAAATCATAGGAAGAAACCCAAGGGGACAGGCAAATTCGAAGCACGTGGCTCAATTTCCAGCTCCTTTTCAACGGGGCGGGCAGGAAGGCCGCGATCGAAGAAAATCTCAGCGCTAAATGAGGGTTTATCGTTGGTATTGGAAACGACGTAGACGGGGATGAAGGATCTGATGTGGGTGAAGGTAGTAAGGGTTTGAGTAGGGTTTGAATCGTCGGAAGGGCGGCGGAGGGAGAAGGAGTAGGAGGAGATGAAGAAAGTTCTGCACGGCCTGGCGGTAGCACAAATAAAAAGGGAGAAAAGCCATAAGGCGGCGGCGATCTGCAGCAGGAAACAACGGGACGGAGAGGCGGCCATGGCGGAGGAGAAGGAGGAGGATTGCCAACCGCAAAAATAGAGGGAGAAGGGTAGCCAAGTATGAACGGGGCAAGAAGCACACAAATATTTGTTGGAAGTTGGGTGGACTTTTTTAAAAAGGGCTGAAAGGTCAAGACGCGTGGACTGCAAGTTTCAACTTTTTTGGTTTTAGAGAAGAATTTTTATGTTATCGGATTACCAGATCATTGATAATTTTTATTTTCCAAATCTAAGGGATATTTTGTTCTTATATAATATTATTTCTGATGTTTAATATAAGCATTCGTTTGATTTTTATTTTAGTTCTAGATATACAATCTAATTCATTGGTGTTTCTTATACTTGTCCTTTTTTAAAAAAATAATTCTTATAATAACAATAATTCTAGTTAATATATATTTAATTAGTAAGAATATTTTTAGAAAAGACAACACATATTTATTACAAAATAATTAATCTAATTAATTTTTTAATATATTCAAATAGTCAACTAATTTTTATATTAAATTTTATTATTAAAATAAAAAATTAAATAAGATTGAGTTAAAATGTACTTTTGCTTCTAAGGGGATCGCCGCTCTAAAGTAATATTGGCCTTCAATTGTAAAAATCATTTTAATATTACTTGTGGACTAATAAATCATAATGTTTTCGACTAGATCGCCGGTCTAAGGGTGTGTTTAGATGAACCAAACTGTGGTTTGAAAAAGTAATTCTGGAGAATAGATTTTGGGGAGAATAGATTCTGTGAAGAATAGATTTTGTAAAAAAAGTGATTCTGAGAAGTGATAGTGTTTGGATAATTGTTATCAGAAGCACTTTTATATATACAAATTACTAAAAAAATATATAAGTTATATATGATAATTACAGAAAAAGTAGATTTTATGATATATTTTAATTTGAAGGAATAAAATTGTTAATAATATATTTTTTACCAACATAATTAATAATACATAAGATAATATAATTAATAAATAAAATATGTATATATATATTTATAAAATATAAGATTAATATGTTTATAAAAAAATATGTTTATAAAAAAAAACAACAAGATACATATCCTATAGGCTCTCACACTTTCTTTTTCTCCAAAAGCACAAAAAATTTTGCTTTTTCCAAAACCATGGTTTTGGTTTTTGGATAGTTATAAGAAGCACTTTTTATATGTAAAAATTACTAAAAAGGGTATAAGTTAATATGATAATTATATAAGGGATAGATTTTATGATATATTTTGATTTGAAGAAATAAAATTGTTAATGAAAAATTTTTTACTAACATAATTAATAATATATAAGATAATATAATAATATATAATTAATATGTGTATATATATTTTAAAACATAATATTAAATATGTTTATAGAAAAATGAATTTTTTTTTGCTAATAGAAAAATTAATTTCTTTAAAGATTTTAAACGTGAAATCCCATAACATTTTTCACACACTTTTTGTAATAACATACTACATGTATAATAACCTCTGATGTTTAATACAATTAATTAATTAATTGTCACCACATATATATATTCATAAAATATAAGAGTAAAAATATTTTAGAGAAGATGAATTATTTTGTTGCAAATAGAAAATCATGTATTTTTCATGAAGATTATAAACATAAAATGGGATGATATTGTTTGATAAAATAGAATAAATACGTCTTAAAACAATTTATTAAATTAATTATTAAAGTAAGTAATAATTAGCTTGAGAATATAAGGTATAATATTAATAAAAGAAATATAAATAAAGAAATGTCATAATAATTAAGATAATACATCGATACAAAGCATTTGTAATAGGTTTTGTTTTTAACTACATATTACAATCTATAATAAAAGGAAATAAATAAGACATAACTACTATCTTTGTATTGAATTAACAAGTTCGTCTCTTATGCTGTCACGAACTTGTTAATTCAATACAAAGGCTTGGTGGAGTCATTTCTTCAACCTTGGATTGTTTTCTCATGGGTGGTGATCTATACCGCTTTGAGTATGGTGTCTCAGCAGCATTTTTTATTGCAGCTCGACCAGGCACCTGCACACTTGACTCATCTGACCCACCTGAAGATGTCCTCCACCGTGCTAGATATCATCGTCAGAATGGATTTGGCGACTACAATGTCCTCGGAAACAACTGTGAAGACTTCGCAATTTACTGCAAAACAGGCCGTGTTCGCCAGAGTAGGCAGGCGCTGGCGGCATTTCCGGGGGCAGCTCCGGCTAGGGCATGTACTGTGTTAGCCGTCTTGCTTCTGATATAGGAGTACGCCGTGATGTAGCCAAAGTTCCTGTGGAAAGTCTTGCGAGCCATCAAGGCTGAATGAACCAGCCAACACAAGTGAGTGTGAAAAGCTTGTAAACCCGTCTGGCTCGGATGAAGAAGCCAGGGCAAATGAGGTGAGCAAAATAAGACTAGATGCAGGTGCACAAAAACTGTATTGGATAATGCAAGTCTTAAAAGTGTAATGATGTGTCTCGCCCGTTGGTGAGTATTTTATTTGAAATTTGAACGCTTTGTTAAAGATTTGTGTGGTTTTATTTGTGAGTTTAAATATGTAAGATGTTTATCAACAAACGATTAAGTCATTTAAAAATAACATTACCCTCCGCATTGTCGTTGACATCATTGCAATGCTCTGTTATATGTATATGAAGAATTAGAGGAACCATATCAGTCATTAGTGATGAAAGTGACCTCAAGATGTTCAAAGACCCGCATTCTCATGATCATTTGATGTAGAATGTCCGGTTTTTCGATCCACTCCTCTCGACATTTCTCTTTTCTTAATGTTTACCACGACATCCTCTCCTCTTTTATCAGACTCTCCTCTCTCTCTCTCTCTCTCCCCCCCTTACTCAACGTTTCACATTCACGCCAAAGAGCAAAGCCACAACAACATTTAGAATGTCCTTGGTCCGATCACGGAGGAGGAGCTGAAATCATAGGAAGAGAACCCAAACGGGACAGGCAAATTCGAAGCCGGGGCTCAATTTCCAGCTCCTTCTCGACGCGGCGGGCAGGAAGGCCGCGATCGAAGAAAATCTCAGCGCTGAATGAGAGTTTATCGTCGGTATGGAAATGAACGTAAACGGGGACGAAGGATCTGATGTGGGTAAAACGGGCTTGACGAAGGACACTAATGTGAAGGATAAGGCGGGGGGTGAAGGTAAGTAAGGGAGAGGTGAGGAGGGCTGAATCAAAAATAGAGGGGGCGGGGGAGTAGAAGAAGTAGGAGCCGATGAAGAAAGTCCTGAACGGCCTGGCTTTTTTAGGAGCGCAAATAAAAAGGAGGAGAAAAGCCATAAGGCGACCGGCGATCTGCTGCAGTTTAAACAACGCGACGGAGAGGCGGCCATGAGGAGGAGGAGGAGGAGGATTGCCAACCGCAAAAATAGATGGAGAAGGGTAGCCAAATATGGACGGGGCAGGGAAGCACAACAATATTTGTTGGAAGTTGGCTGGACTTTTTTAAAGGAGCTGAAAGGTAAGGACGCTTGGACTTCAAGTTTCAAAATTTTAGCTTGACCAAAGTAATATTCGGGTTTTTAACTTAGTATAATGTTTTAATTGATCTTTTGATTTAAAAGACAAATATTTAGTTCTTTAATCCTAAACTCATTAAGTTTTAATGATTTTTGTAACACTCATGAATGTTTTGAAAATTAAACTTAATATACTAACATTTGAAAATATGTTATCAACATGTAAGATCTTAGTGTCCTCATTTTTTAAAAAAATTTTACTTTTTAAGGTAAAGAAGTTAAATTGAAATCTTATATAAATCAAAAGACTAAATGAATACTTTAGCCTTTTGGTTTTATTATTTTCCAAATCTAAGGGATATTTGTTCTTATATAAATACTATCTTAATAAGAATTTATTTGATTTTTATTTTAGTTTTAAATATAAACCTCAGTTCATTTTGTTTCTTATATTTATTTATTTTTTTAAGATAGTCCTTATAATAATGATAATTCTAACCAATATATTTTATTAGTAAGGATATTTTAGAAAAAACAACACATATTTATTGTAAATAATTAAATCATTTTAATATTACTTGCGGACTAATAAATCATAATGTTTTCGACTAAGTTTGAGACCACTTTTAAAAGTTATTTTCATGCGAGACGGAACTTATATTTATCTCATATCACGCAAAATTACTTAAAAAATTACTTAAAATAAATTAAATTAATTAGCCCTAAATTAACTGAAATAATGGTATGACAATTATGCGAACGGTTGTTTCAAAATGTCACCAATATCTATGATCTTCTTGTGAAATCTCAATAATTTTGTAACAGATGTTATTACATACTCCTCCAATGTAATTTTGTCAATCTTATTGAATATAAATATGTTTTATATTGATAAAACAGCAATAATAATTATGCCTCAAATTTTATCTTTTCTTCCTCAAAATTCTGAACAAACATCATCTAAAATCCTATCTATTTACTAATGCATCAGACGTATTTATAATGATTTGCTTATTCTTGTGATCTTTTCTACGTTTATTTGATATGCAATTTCCATTAATGAGATGCAAGTTATTGTAAATAGATTATATACCACCTCCGATCCTTAATATAAGATTTTTTTTACTTTTATTTTGATCTTAAATATAAGACTCTAATCTACTTTGTCTCTCATATTTATACATTTTTTTAAAGATAATCTTTCTAACAATAATAGTTCTAATCAACACACTTAATTAGTAAAGATATTTTAAAAAAGATAACACATGTTTATTACAAATAACTTAACTTAACTTCTTTCCTTAATTTCTTAAAATTAGTCAGCTAACTCTCATAATTAGGACCGGAGGTAGTATATAATAGGAGTATTAATAAATATAGTGGAATTGGAATATTATTAACAGTATTAGTTTTTTGAAAAAAGTTAGTACAAAATCTTTGTTATCATTAAAAGCCAAAAATAAATTGGTTCACCTTGTTAATGTGAACTTAAAATGTAAAAAGACGATATTTTGTTGTCTAACAACCTCAATATAAGAAAAATCCAAGGTGGAGATTCCCTATCGTGAGATTTGGGTAAGTAACAAGGACAAAATACCACCGCAGCGTCTAAAAGAATATTTCTTTGCCTTCTGCACTTTGTGCATTAGGGGGGATTTTTCCTCTTACTCTCCGTTTTGTAATTTTGAAAAATACTCTATTTTTTCTTAAATAAAGTTGAAATTTCAACTTTGTCAAAAATTCGTGCCTATAAAATTAGATACCAAATTAGCATATAGGGGGGAAAAAAGAATTTTTACAAGCATAATTTTTGTATTTTGTAAATAGTATTTCAATATTTATTTTATAGAATAAAAATAAGTAATTAATTTATTTGAAAATTATTTTTCCATTGGATTTCCTTTTCATATTTTGTACTTTTTGCCAACATTTTTTTATTTTGACTTAAAAGCAAAAAGATGTCTGTTTTAGACTTTTAGCTAATAAATGTTTTTATCATAAAAAATATTTTAGTCAAATCTTTCATATTCATTACATTAAATTATCTAGCCATACATAATTATGTATCTTATGTTTATGTTTATATGAATTTATAATTAAATAATAATAATTTCAGAAATAAGTACTGTGACGAGACAGCTTGATGAAATGGATATGACTAGCTTTACGTTGTACGTTGTTTTCTGAATTTCTAAGCAGAGTTATTCTCGTGGCTTATGCCTTATTTATTCTCCCAAGCCCAGGCGTAGAGACGAAGGAATGAACGAAAACATTTGCGTTTAATCCACTTGCTTCCTCGCTCGATTTCTCCTTTTTCCGACAGCGAGAGTCATTAAATTCCCTTGCTTTCTTCAGCCGTATAAATCCGAGAGTTAAGTTGGCGAACAAACCCAGAGTGAGGGATCATGCAAGGGAAGAGGATCGATCGGGAAGAACTGAAGCCCGGTGACCACATTTACTCGTGGAGGGAGGCACACATTTATGCGCATCATGGTCATCCTTTTCTCCTTATCCTCCTCGATTACTTTCTGTTTTCTGCTCTACTATTGGTCATTGATGCGTGTAATTTTAATCGGGTTACTGTGTCGGGTTCTTTCCGAATTCCAGTTTTGCTTTTTGTGTTTTTTATATGTGTTTCTTATGCAGGTTCTGGTTATACTTTGGTTCCTGGGTTTGTTTGATTGGCGGGAATAGCGGCTGTTCCGTTTAATTTCATCATAAATATTAGATTATTTAGATATCTCTGTTTATCGTTTAAACTTTGTTGGTCAAATTTGCAAGTTTGTGTTGTGTCGTTTAGGGATTATTATATGTTAAGTTCCCAGGTGACATCGATCTTTTGCATGTGTTAGTTATATAAAAGATTTTAAGTGGATGTGATTGCAGAAAGGAAAATGGAATAACTTATAAGTAGTTTATAACACGAGATAAGTATGTGAGAATAGTTTTGTCTTAATTTACGTAAAACATGTTTACAAAGAATTTTTACTATGATCCAAACAGATATTGAATGAATGGAATGTAAAATTACTAAAATGGATATGAGTTTTAATAAATAATAAAATATTATTAAAAAATAATTTTACATAATATAATGAATTTAAATTAATTTAATATGAAGAAGTGAAATTTAATTAGTGAATAAAATTTTAAAAATTTAGCAAAATCATAAAAAAAATTTTAAATATAAAGTGAAACATGATTAAAAAATGAATTTACATAATATAATGAATTTAATACAAAGAAGTGAAATTTAATAAGTGAATTAAATTTTAAAATTTAGAGAAATCATACAAAATATTTTAAATATAAAACAAAACGTGATTAAAAAAAATGAATTGACATAATATAATAAATTTAAATTAATTTAATATGAAGAAGCAAAATTTTATGAATGAGTTAAATTTGAAAACATTAAATTCTTTGACTATCCCTGTTTTGCTCACTCTAGGAATGAATTTAAATTGATCAGTAATATGTCATCATGAAGAATCTGTTTACTTGAGGTGGCAAGCGCTGGTCGAAAAAAACCAAGAAAGGAATATGAGGAAATAATATGGCAAAAGTAAGAGAAAAATATTAACAGGGCAATAAGCTCTAACACATCAATGGTCCAATAAACTCTTCAAAATTAAGATCCAACTTCCAAGTTCTGGGAAACGAACTGTACAATGAGCTTATGAAAGATGAGTTCAATTGGGTTTAAATCCTTCCAAACTGCACTCCATTTCTCAATCAGGCTTCTGCCCAAAATAAGTCACTTTGAGTCTAACGTAAGCCCTTTCAAACAGGCACAAAGGTGATATTGTTATGATGAGTGCCGTGGCTGTGATCCTGTTACATATTCTTCTTCCGAAAGTTAGAAGTTCTTAATTATCACAATTTCTAGATGTCCTTATTTGTCCATACTATGATCGAGCAACCTTCGAACTTTTCGCATGCTGTAGTTGTTTTTTTGAAACCACATTTTAAAATTCTGCAAATCTTCTTTTGGAATGGCAAGGATCGTTTTTTTTCTTTCTTAATTATACTGAAATGGCTATTTTGCATTGGTTATTGCTTTTTGTACAACAGGAATATATGTTGGCGAGGGAATGGTGATCAACTTCACTACAGGAGGTCAAGAAAGTGGCCCAGGAACTTTCTGGGACCGTTTCTTTCGGGGTTCATCTTCCACTCGTTCTGCTGCCAATCCATGTCCAAAATGCGGCGGCCAATCAAGGCTTCGTGGAGTCATTTCTTCATGCTTGGATTGTTTTCTCATGGGTGGTGATCTATACCGCTTTGAGTATGGTGTCTCAGCAGCATTTTTTATGGCAGCTCGACCAGGAACCTGCACACTTGCCTCATCTGACCCACCTGAAGATGTCCTCCACCGTGCTAGATATCTTCTTCAAAATGGATTTGGCGTCTACAATGTCTTCAAAAACAACTGTGAAGACTTCGCAATTTACTGCAAAACATGCCTTGTTGTGAGCAAAAACATCGGTGTAGGCCGGAGTGGGCAGGCATCATCATACTTATTAGCTGCTACTTTTGCTGCTGGCGGTATCTTCGGTTATGGCATGTACTGTGTTAGCCGTCTTGCTTCTGATATTGGAGTACGCCGTGATGTAGTCAAAGTTCCTGTGGAAAGTCTTGCGAGCCATCAAGGCTGAATGAACCAGCCAACACAAGTGAGGTGAAAAGCTTGTAAACCCGTCTGGCTCGGATGAAGTAGCCAGGGCAAATGAGGTGAGCAAAATAAGACTAGATGCAGGTGCACAAAAACTGTATCGGATAATGCAAGTGTTAAAAGTGTAATGGTGTGTCGCCCGTTGGTGAGTATTTTATTTGAAATTTGAACGGTTTGTTAAAGATATTGTGTGGTTTTTATTTGTGAGTTTAAATATGTAAGATGTTTATCAACAAATGATCAAGTCATTTAAAAATAACATTACCCTCCGCATTGTCGTTGACATCATTGCAATGCTCTGTTATATGTATATGAAGAATTACAGGAACCATATCAGTCATTAGTCATGAAAGTGACCTTAAGATGTTCAACGACCCGCATTCTCATGATCATTTGATGTAGAATGTCTGGTTTTTCGATCCACTCCTCTCGACATTTCTCTCTCTTCTTAATGTTTTAGCCGCGACATCCTCTCCTCTTTTATCAGACTCTCCTCTCTCTCTCTTTCCCTTATTTAACGTTTCACATTCACGCCGAAGAGCAAAGCCACAATAACACTTAGAATGTCCTTGGTCCGACCACGGAGGGAGCTAAAATCATCGGAAGAGAACCCAAAGGGCATGGGCATATTCGAAGCACGGGGCTCAATTTCCAGCTCCTTCTCGACTGGGCGGGCAGGAAGGCCGCGATCGAAGAAAATCTCAGTGCTGAATGAGGGCTTATCGTCGGTATTGGAAACGACGTAGACGGGGATGAAGAATCTGATGTGGGTGGAGGGACTAAGGGTTTGAGTAGGGTTTGAATCATCGAAAGGGCGGCGGAGGGAGAAGAAGTAGGAGGAGATGGAGAAAGTTCTGGACGACCTGGCGGTAGCACAAATAAAAAAGGAGAAAAGCCATAAGGCGGCAGCGATGTGTAGCAGGAAACAGCACGACGGAGGGGCGACCATGACGGAGGAGGATTGCCGACCACAAGAATAGAGAGGAGAAGGGTAGCCAAATATGGACGGGGCAGGGAAGCACACAAATATTTGTCGGAAGTTGGGTGGACTTTTTTAAAAAGAGCTAAAAGGTCAGGACGCTTGGACTTCCAGGTTTCAAATTTTTTAGTTTGACCAAAATTTATATACGGAGTCTTTTAATTTTATATAATGTTTTAAGTTTTAACTTGATTTTTAACTGTAAAAGACAAATATTTAGTTCTTTAATTCTAAACTCGTTAGGTTTTAATAATATTTTTGTAACAATCATGAATTTTTTGAAAGTTAAATTTAATATGTTAATATTTGAGAATATGTTATCTAACACGTAAGATCTTAGTGTCTTCATTTTTTTTAAAAATTTTAAGATTGAAGGACTAAAAGTATACTTTTTAAGATTAAAGAATTAAATTAAAATCTTGTTCAAAGTCAAAAGACTAAATGTATACTTTAACCTTTTGGTTTTATTATTTTCCAAATCTAAGGGATATTTTGTTCTTATATAAATACTATCTTAATATAAGAATTTATTTGATTTTTATTTTAGTTTTAACTATAAAACATCAGTTCGTTTTGTTTTTTATATTTATTATTTTTTTAAGATATTTCTTATAATAATGGTAATTCTAGTCAATATATTTGATTAGTAAGGATATTTTAGAAAAGACAACACATATTTATCACAAATAATTAATTTAATTAATTTTTTTAATGTATTCAAATTAATCAACTAACTTTATATTAAGATCCAGAGAGTAATATTATTATAAATAAGAAATAAAATAAGATTGAGTTAAAATGTACTTTTGCTTCTAAGGGGGTTGCCACTTCAATTGTAATATTACTTGTGGGCTAACAAATCAAAATGTTTTCGACTATGTTTGAGGCCACTTTTAAAAGTTATTTTTATGCAAAACAGAACTTATATTTATCTCATATCATATAAAATTACTTAAAATAAATTAAATTTATTAACCCCAAATTAACTGAAATAATGGTATAACAATTATGCCAATGATTGTTTCAAAATGTCACCAATATCTATGATCTTCTTGTGAAATCTCGATGATTTTGTAACAAATGTTATTACATACTCCTTCAATGTAGTTTTGTCAATCTTATTGAACATAAATATACTTCTTCGATTCTAAATATAAGACCTTATAAATATAAGATCTTTTTTGTAATGTGTATAATAATCTTATATTTAAAACCGTAATATTATTTTATATTAATAAAACAGCAATAATAATTATGCTTCAAATTTTATCTTTTCTTCTCAAAAAGCTGAACAAACATCCTCTAAAATCCCATCCTATTTACTAATGCATGGGACGTATTTATAATGATTTGCTTATTCTTGTGATTTTTTCCACATTTATTTGATATGCAATTTCCATTAATCAGATGCAAGTTACTGTAAATAGATTATATATATAATAGGAGTATTAATAAATATAGTGGAATTCGAATATTATTAATATTAGTCTTTTTGAAAAGTTAGTACAAAATCTGTCATCATTAACAGCCAAAATAAATAGGTTTACCTTGTTAACTTAAAATGTAAAAAGACGTTATTTTGTTGTCTAACAACCTCAATGTAAGAAAAATCCAAGGCGGAGATTTTCTATCGTGAGTTTTGGGTAACAAAAACAAAATGCCACAGCAACGTTTAAAAGAATATTCCCTTGCCTTTTATACTTTGTGCATTAACAGAGATTTTTCCTCTTGCTCTCTGTTTTTTTTTTAATTTTCAGAAATACTCTAATTTTCCTAAATAAAGTTAAAATTTAAACTGTGTGAACAATTTGTGCCTATAAAATTAGATGCCAATTGACATATAGGGAAAAATTTTTTACAAACATCATAATTCTTATATTTTATAATTAGTATTTCAATATTTATTTTGTAGCTTAAAAATAAGTAATTAATTTATTTGAAAATTATTTTGTCATTTGGTTCCCTTTGGAAAGATATCTTTTTTTCTGAAGTAAAAAAACATAAGAAATTTCTTATTTTGATTTTTTGGCCAAAATTTCTTACTTTGATTTAAAAGCAACAAGATGTCTTTTTTAACTAATAAATATTTTTATTGTGAAAAATATTGTAGTCAAATCCTTCACATTCATTACGCCAAGTCACCTGATCACACATATATTCATGATGAAGTGAATATAACTAGCTTCAACTTTTTTTTTTTTTTTTTGAATTTCTAAGCAGAGTTATTCTTGTGGCTTGTGCCTTATTTATTCTCCCAAGCCCAGGCTTAGGGACGAAGGAATGAACGAAAACATTTGCTTTTAATCCACTTGCTTCCTCGCTCGATTTCTCTTTCCCTCTCCTTTTCCGGCAGTGAGAGTCATTAAATTCCCTTGCTTTCTTCAGCCTTACAAATCCGAGAGTTAGGAGAGGGATCTGTTGTTGGTGAACAAACCCAGAGTGAGGGATCATGGGAGTGCTCTCGAACAGGATCGATCGGGAAGAACTGAAGCCTGGTGACCACATTTACTCGTGGAGGGAGGCACACATTTATGCGCATCATGGTCATCCTTTTTCTCCTTATCCTCCTCAATTACTTTCTGTTTTCTGCTTTCCTATTGGTCATTGATGTGTGTAATTTTAATCGGGTTACTCTGTGGTTCTTTCCGAGTTCCAGTTTTGCTTTTTGTGTTTTCTACAGGACAGTTTATTGGGGTTTCGCCCCCTTTTATGGGATTCTTATGCAGGTTCTGGTTATGCTTTGGTTTCTGGGTTTGTTTGATTGGCGGGAATAGGGGCTGTTCCGTTTAATTTCATCATAAATATTAGATTATTTAGATATCTCTGTTTATCGATTAAACTTTCTTGGTCAAATTTGCAAGTTTGCGTTGTGTCGTTTACGGATTATTATATGTTAAGTTCCTAGGTGATATCGATCTTTTGCATGTGTTATTTATATAAAAAATTTTAAGTGGATGTAACTACAAAAAGCAAAAAATTTGAGTGGATGGGAGGTTGTATTTTGTTGAAATTTCTTAAGCTCGTGATGTAAGAGCGCTGGTTTGATAATTTACGAGTGATAGGACTTGGTCCAGCAACATTGTGTGGGATTCGCCGCGAATTTTATTAGGATGCCTAATAAGAAAAACTAGCGCACAGTAAAATGGTAATTCATTTTACAAGCTCGCGAAGGGTTAGCAACAATGCTTGAGCATTTCAACGTCTAACGTTAGCTTTCGTGTGGTTACTGGTGTGAACTCTTACTGCCGTTTTGCAAAATGATCCCAGCACAAGTAGGAGAGCCAATCTGAAATTTAGGCTACTTCTGTCAACCCCCAGTAAGAAACCCCAGTGGCTTAGGTTACTTCCATGGTAGCTGCAATATTCCTGAATCAAGTGACATTATTTGTATTATACACTATGAGGGACGTTTAGTGGTGGTGCAATGATGCTTATGCATTTGAAGCTGGAAGTTCCCAAATTTTGACGGCAGAGTTTTTCTTGTTTGACTGCAATATTTGAAGATTTTACACAGGCCCTGTGGATTTAAGGAATGAGAGCATATTGTCTCAATGTTCTCCTTGGAAGTTTGCATGTGCAAAGTAAATTAACGTTTTACCAAGAAAAAGGGAGACTTGAAAGTGGTATTTTGATGATGAGTGTTGTGGCTGTGATCCTGTTGCATATTTTTCTTCCGAAAGTTAGAAGTTCTTAATCATCAGAATTACAGTTCCAGTGGATTGACCAACGAGACTACAGGAACATATTGTTATAAAATATTATGGATAGATGTTCTGGTTTCTGGACTTCTGTCATATGGTTTAAGTTATGGTTCGTGTTGTTATTCACTTATGATTGAAGAATTGGGCTGTTGGGTTAGGAGATTTTTAAAAAAATATATTCATGGATATAGAATAATTATGTCTTTTGATGTTGAGCTTTTCTTAGTTATTAGCACAGGCCAAGCTTGTTTTTGACATCAAGAAAATGGGGGGGGGGGGGGAATTAATGCTGCCTATTTCAGACTCTGTTTGAGATACGCAGTATATATATATATATATATAGGTTAAGGTGCATCCAACACCTCCAAGTATTTTGCCAGGTGCACCCAGTGGCTGAAGTAATTTATGGTGCAATTTTGCCCTCAAAGTAATTAAAATGGTACACCGGTATCCCATGCTAACAGATCTGTTAGTTTGACTGTTAAATTGATGAGTCAGCACAAGTTTGACTAAAATAATCTGACGTGGCATGTCTAATAAGCAGGTGACGTGGAATTTTTTCGGAATTAAGGTGCATCCAGTACCCCCAAATATTTTTTCAGGTGCACCCAATGGCTTAAAATAATTAAAATGGTGCACCGGTATCCTATGCTAACAGATCTGTTACTTTAACTGTGAAATTGATGAGTCAGCACAAGTTTGACCAAAATAATCTGACGTGACATGTTTAATAAGCAGGTGAAGTGGAATTTTTTTCGTCTGCCATTGTTTTGTTTTCTCTGTTTAGTAAATGCTCTCTTCGGCTCTTGGAATTTTTTTCAGAGTAAGAAATTTTTTCAGAGATACTCTTCTGGTCCTATTTATAGGGTAGAGAGAGAAGATATTTTTTGGTCCTATTTATAAGGCACTGAGAGAAATTTTTTGTATGAATATGCAAATTTACCCCTCATTTATTATTGTATTGACTTTGTTTACATGAGATATAATGTATATTAAATAGGGATAAAGTTGAAAAGTTATTAAAATTTAAATGAGAGTTAATGAAATTTAAGGTTTTTCTTGGTATGTGTGAAACATGCTGGAAGTGCCTTATAAATAGGATCAAAGGAGTAATATTCAGACAAAACAATGGAATTAACAAGAAAAGTCATGTCACCTGCTTATTAGACATGCCAGGTCAGATTATTTTGGTCAAACTTGTGCTGACTCATCAATTTCACAGTTAAAGTAACAGATCTGTTAGCATAGGATACCGGTGCACCATTTTAATTACTTTGAGGGCAAAATTGCACTATAAATTACTTTAGGTCACTGGGTGCATCTGAAAAAATACTTAGGGGTGCTGGATGCACTTTAACCCGGAAAAAATTCCACGTCACCTGCTTATTAGACATGCCACGTCAGATTATTTTGGTCAAACTTGTGCTGACTCATCAATTTAACGGTCAAACTAACAGATCTGTTAGCATGGGATACCGGTGCACCATTTTAATTACTTTGAGGGCAAAATTGCACCATAAATTACTTCAAGCCACTGGGTGCACCTGACAAAATACTTGGGGGTGTTGGGTGCACCTTAACCCTATATATATATATGAGCCATTGAGCAGCAATTCAGGAACTTCAGGTTGAATTCCTTGCATTGGGTATTTTTACCAAAGAACATATTAGCAGGAGTGGCAGAAATAGTATCCGCAGAATACAGCAATAGGTCCTAGATGTCCTTATTTATCCATACTATGACCGAGCAACCTTCGAACTTTTTGCATGCTATAGTTGTTTTTGAAACCGCATTTAAAATTCTGTAAATCTTCTTTTGGATTGGCAAGGATCGTTTTTTTCTTTCTTAACTATACTGAAATGGCTATTTTGCATTGGTTATTGCTTTTTGTATAAGATAACAGGAATATATGTTGGCGAGGAAATGGTGATCCACTTCACTAGAGGAGGTCAAGAAATTGGCACAGGAACTATCTTGGACCGTCTCATTTGAGTTCATCTCCCACTCATTCTGCTGACAATCCATGTCCAAAATGCGGCGACCAATCAAGGCTTCATGGTGTCATTTCTTCATGCTTGGACTGTTTTCTCTTTGGTGGTCATCTATATCGCTTTGAGTATGGTGTCTCACCGGCATTTTTCATTGCCAAAGCTCGAGGAGGCACATGCACACTTGCCCCATCTGACCCACCTGAAGATGTCCTCCACCGTGCTAGATATCTTCTTCAAAATGGATTTGGAGTCTACAATGTCTTCAAAAACAACTGTGAAGACTTTGCAATTTACTGCAAAACAGGCCTTCTTGTGAGCACAAACATTAGTGTAGGCCGGAGTGGGCAGGCAGCATCATATGTGGCTGCTGTTAGTGCAGTAGTTTCTTCACCACTCCGCTTCTTGACTACCAGTTTTAGTGGTCTGGCACTAGTTGGTTGTGGCATGTACTGTATTAGCCGTCTTGTTTCTGATATTGGAGTACGCCGTGATGTAGCCAAAGTTGCTGTGGAAAGGCTTATAGATCCGTCTAGCTTGAGTGAACCAGCCAACACAAATGAGGTGAAAAAGCATATAAATCCGTCTGGCTCGAATGAACCAGCCAGGGCAAATGAGGTGAGCAAAAAAGACTAGATGCAGCTGCACAAAAACTGTATTGGATAATGGAAGTTCTAAAAGTGTAATGATGTGTCTCCCGTCGGCAAGTATCTTATTTGAGATTTGAATGATTTGTTAAAGATATTGTGTGGTTTTTATTTGTGAGTCTAAATATGTAAGATGTTTATCCCAAACGGTCAAGTCATTTGAAAATAACATTACCCTCAGCGTTGTTGTTGACATTATTGCAACGCTGTGTTTATATGCATATGAAGCATTATAGGAACCATATCAGTCATTATTTTTTATGCAAGTGACCTTAAGATTGTCCAAAAATCTGCATTCTCGTGATCATTGGATGTGGATTCTAATTTTCTGGGTGCTGAAAAGACAAGTCAGGTCACTGTAGCATATTTCCTTTTGGTAGAAACAAGGTATGGAACTAGGGATAACATGGTCAAGAGACTGAGATGCGTCAAGTATTCATCAGAAGCATCTACACGTGTACAACAAACACGCCTCATAAGTAAGGTTACCTTAACAGTGTTCTGACTTGAAGGATGGCTTGCAAATTACAATTGTGCCGTCATTCATAGGTTACGGACTTACGGTAGTCAACCTTTAGAAGGATCAGCCTACTCCCCAAACTTGAAATCGTTCACTCTGAACCTAAAAACAATTTACACTTTTAATCAGATGCCTCTCCTCTTTTATCAGACTCTCCTTTTTCTCTCCTTCCCTTGTTCAACGTTTCTCATTCTCGCCTGGAGATACTCTCCTCATCCTTCTCTCCATCGATGAAGAATAGAAAGGATGAAGCTTTATTATCAGTCTAAACCCAGATTGAATCCAATAAACATTTTATCAGAAACAGATTAATTTTATTCACCTGTTTCTAAATTTTATTCATTATATTCTCCTTTTATGGTCTCATTCTTATTCTCATTGCATCTTGATCTCCCGAATTTTCTCTTTCTTCAATCTTTATCATCACAGGATCTCAACATCCATCTTCTAAATTGTTTCCCCTTGCTTTCTGACCATAATACCATTCTCGTGCCTCTTCTCCAATTTTTTTTTTTTTTTGCCTTCTGTCTTATCTTTTTCCTTCTTTTTTTTGGCGATTAAGCTTTAAGGAAGATCGATCAAGGCTTTGGTGGAGGTTCACAGTATCATGCAGACAATTTAGAAATGTTGAAGAGGAGGAAGAAAAGAGGGTCGGATAAAAGTGGAAGCGAAACCCATTGTTTGAATGTAATGGGATATGGTCCGCAGACGTGAGTTTCAGTAAACAAAAAATTCAGTAAAATGTATAGGACCGCCTAAATATGTGATTTGGAGCGCTTATTATTATTGGGGTAATGGCGTATAGTTGTCAAAAAATAAAGGGATATAATGAATTGAACCAAGTTCGCTCATTCACCTTCTTAGGTTCACACTAGGAATAAGTAAAACCAAACTGTAACCGAAAACCGAACCGAATTTGATTTCGGTTTTTCGGTTCGGTTATTTCGGTTCAGTTATATATTCAATTTTTATTTCTTAACAATTCGGTTTTGGTGTTTGATTTGGTTAGTAGGAAAAAAAATCTGTTATAACCGAAAAACCAAAATAAATATATTATATATTTATATTTAATAAATATTATTATAATAAATATTTATGTGGGTATATATAACTCTTTAAATATATTTATATTCGGTTCGGTTCGGCGTTTAAAATTCGCTCTATTTAGTTAATCAGTTATTTCGATTATCATAAAAAACCGAACCGAAAAACCAAATACTCATCCTAGTTCACACAACTTCATAAATTCTTTCTGCTCGAAGAATTAAGGAGTTACTTCACTCACACTCTGGTTTTTTAAATTACGTATTCTTCAGTTTCCTTCACTTTTTTTAAAAAAAAATATTTCATGCTTATTACATTCCATTAATCAACAGTTCAACTCAAAGCTCAATCAAGCCTTCTTCCATTTTTTTGTTGGTTTTTTTTTGGGGGCCCCCCGGGGGGGGGGAGATCAAGGAAATCATCATCATCATAAAAGGGAAGTTAGGTTCATTTACCAGCATTAAACCACTATATATAAGGCATAACTAATCATGCAAAGGGGCAAACGGAAGACACAAGTAGAATAGAGATGAGGTTTAAAACCCAGAAATGTTGCAATTCTTCTACTCGGTTTTGCTATTCCTGTGTGGTGAATGGAACTGTATACAATTTCGAAGGGTCATATGATTTGCTTACAAAATTAATGTAACATATGAATACGATAAGGACCCTGCACAGTCATAGGAGGGCATACTAAACATACGATTGATGCTAAGCTAACATCCAACATATTCAAACAAAAACTTCTCTTCTAGTAAGGCCAAAGATCAATTCCGCCAGGCTTCTTCACAAGTATTTGATTGTATTCAGGCCTTGATGTCTGCAATGGAAATAATCAATTATTAACATTTATTTGCAAAGGCAATTATCGGATAACAGGCAGAGAACAGGGAAATATGAAGATTGAGAACTAAAGATATCGTGGAGTAGGATATATGGATTGAACGACGTCATTATACTCTATTAATAATCAAATATTTGGAAATAATATTGATCAAATAGTCCAGTTCAGTAACTTATCAAGACAAAATGTGACATAAAGATCCAGATATTAAGTACAAATGATTAATTGAGCATCATCAACAAAACAAAGTAATGCAGAGACGGTGCTAAACCTTGCACAAGTTCATTACTCAGCTATGAAGAGGACGACAGTACTAAACCTGTTGCGGTCGTCTTATTGTCCTAGATAGGGATGGCAATTTCCCTTTTAGTGAGATCTCCGTTGGTATTGCCCCATATAGAGGTGATAGGAGAAATTTCTGCACCTTAGGACAAAGGCTAGGTAAATTACTCCCTATCTAAAACATGGGAAAGGGGACTAGGTTTGCAGAAATAAACTAGGAAGGCCTCTCTGCCTCTGCCCA
Source organism: Neltuma alba (assembly GCF_004799145.2). Taxonomy (NCBI): domain Eukaryota; kingdom Viridiplantae; phylum Streptophyta; class Magnoliopsida; order Fabales; family Fabaceae; genus Neltuma; species Neltuma alba. The sequence goes on along the minus strand of NW_021634947.1, from coordinate 4,579 downwards.
GTCGCCATCAGCCCTAATCAGCAACCTTATCGTGCTTTGGAAATAATAAAAGTAGTATCTAACTACAGCTGAGGAATCTTAGTATGTACATTCCTGAACTTAAACTCCGGTCATTGTTTTCGGATTTCTGCGGCAGGGATTGTTAAAGTCAGCCAATAGTATTGGATATGACATTGTTCTATTAAAAATGGGAACCAATTGCTGATCCAACAGTGATGCTTCAAGTTATGAAAGAAACAAACTAACTACATCTAACTTGCATGATTCCACAAAATTGTAACTTTATAAAGGAATATCTTTGACAACCCCATCATTGTATCACATGTTACACATACATCCTAAAAGAGGGACTCCCATTAAATTTTTATGACACGTATGGTATCCCTCTCCCTCTCGATTGAAAAGAAACCACCCAAAAAAAAAAACTGTATAGTATGTTCCTGTTATCTCTATTAAACAGAAAATGAACATTTTAATGATATTTTGACTTTTTATCCCAAAAAAAAATGTTAAAAAAAAAAAAAGAAATATGCAGGGTCTCTTATGGCTTCATCATCACCCAACAATGTGTATCTTTTCATCACTCATTTTTTGCAACGGACGAGAGTCGTCTTCCACTTAGATCTTCCTTTTGTTTCTCTTTTCATACCTAATATTCTACATATCAAAGAACCCCGTAGTTATTCTTTCAGGTTTGAAACAAGTTATGTAATGTCAAACACTCAACCCATAGATACAATTCTCTGTAAACTAGAGAATAAATCATTAACCTTTCCAAAGAACTTTCCACCAATTTACTACAAATAACTGAAACCTCAATAAAATGTTTCGTGTCCAATTAATTCCACCAAGACAAGGATGAATCTTTAACCTGAGAGACAATATAAATGGAATTTATTTATTCACAAGGAAGTTGTGTTAGTTACAAACAGCGAAATTGTGTGAAAATGAACAACACTGGCAACAGATCAGCAGTGCGTCATTGAGATATACACAGGATAATGTCTAGGTCTATCCGAATTATTCCTTAAGACTAAACATCAAGAATCAAATTGATCCAGAACAAGAAAGTATTCATATCCGTACACCAGAGAAATTGAAATTTACGTCTAAATCACAGAAAGGGAAAGGAAGGAGGAACTTACAATGTCTTTGAAGATAACATAAGCGATAACAAGAAAAGAAAGAAGAGGATCTCAAACTCAGCGAATTTGACAAATGCAAAGACGGATTCTACCAGCCGAGTCAAAGCCGATGGATCGCCTGTTCCTGTTCGCCTGCTCATCGCCGATCGAAGAATTTCTCGTCCTTGATTCCGCACCGGAAGAGAGAAGGAAGCTTTGGGGTTAGGTGACACGTGACTCGGGAAAAAAATATGAATGGGGGACAAGCCGGTCAGAAACGCAGAATGATTTTGCATCCGTTTGGATCGGGGACTGAAAAAGTAATTTATTATTAATTTAATTTATAAAAAAATAAAATTAGATAAAAACTAAATTAAATAAATTGAATTGTATTTAAATTAGAGTTCAAAAAAATTAGTTTATAAAAGTGAGATTGGCAAAGAGTTATTTGAATTATGATTTGAGTAAAAATAAGTTTGATTGTAAAATAGATATAAGTTTTAATAAATAATGAAAAATAATTAAAAAAACTGATTTCATGTGATACAATAAAATTAAAATAATTTAATATGAATAAGTCAAATTTAATGAGTGAATTAAATTTTAAAACTTTAAAAAAATCATTAAAAAATTTGCAAATATAAACCGGAACATGATAAAAAAATTAATTTACATAATAAAATAAATTTAAATTAATTTAATATGAAATAATGAAATTGAATGAGTAAATTAAATTTTAAAATATTAGTGAAACCATAAAAAAATTATTGCATTTTGTTGACGAGGCAAACTTTTGACAAAAACTCATCCATGCGGTATTTGAGTGAGATTGCTTACATGACAACAGGTGTTTTATTGATTTTTTTCCCAAACAAAAATTCATCACATAACATGGAGAAAAACTTTTCTAAAAGATCTTGACTTTAACTTCATCACAGAATTGTTGGTCAAATTAAAATACTTCATCACAGAACAAGGAGAGAAAAAATATGGTCGACCCCAAACCATGATTGACATCGTGAATCGCGAAGAGGAGTTTACTCTTAAGCTCGCAAGGCAAACACGACGGAGCTTCTGGCGAGGAGGAGACGGAGCTGGTCCAACGGCGGAGACGAGTCATGGGTTTAATGAGCTCTAGTCCAAAAAAAGAGAGTGAACAATAAGAAAATAATAGGAGGAGTGAGAGAATAATGGGAGGAGAATAATTCTGACAAGACAACAGTCCATAAGCTCTTTAAATAAGCTCCCCATCAAAGCTTATTTTCAAACGCTTGGTTGCTCAGCTTTTAGCTTTCAAGCTCAACAGTCCATAACCTGTGCCAAACATGATCATATTTTCAATCGGGCTTCTTTTCAAAATAAGCTGCTTATGACCCAAAATAAGCCCTCCCACACAAGCTCTTTCATTATTACTCCCTCCGTTCCTTATTATAAGAGACATTTGATACTTATAGCATGTTCCTATATATAAGAGACACTTAAAAGTTGTCTCTACTTTTTGTGTTGCTTTTCTATTTTACCCATATTATTATCTCCAACTCACACTCTCTCTTCCTCCCACTTCTCTTTCTTTTAATAATTTAATTGTTCTCTCTCATGCTCTCTCTCTTATTAATGAGGTATTTTTGGAAAAAAAATTATACTTTTTACACATTAATTGTTCTTAACTAATTTTAACTATTTTTTTGATCAATGTACTTCGGTTATTTGTCTCTTATAATAAGGAACGGAGGGAGTACTTCCCATAGTTTAAAGTATAAGACGAATTTTGTTGGGGAGGAGTTTGACTCTTTTTTTTTAAAGATACTCCTTTAAGTATAAGACTTTTTTATAGTGTAATTTTACATATAAAAAAGAATCTTATATTTAGAATCGGAAAAAAATAATATTTATAAGTCACTTTATTAAATTTTTAACATAAATATATTATTTTGTTTTTTATTAGCTAAAATATATACAGCACCCCTCAACTTTGGTTACACATGTGACCTCCTTTAACTTTAAAAGTTAAATGGACACCCTAAACTTTCTAACTTTATTTATCAACCCCCTAATCGTTAAATAGCCGTCAAACTTCACTGAAAATGCCAGCTCACGCCTCATACTAATGAAGAACAAACCGGCAAATGACATGAAATTTTGAGTTTAATTATTCTCATCCTAACATTCTAGTGGAGGGTGATTTTGTCACATTTGTGCCAATTCCCAAGTTTCTTTTTCTTTTTTTTCCCCCATGTTTTATCTTCCCATCACCTTCTTCGGCTTTTTGTGAGGGAGCTTATCTTCGTCCCTCTTTCTATCATCTCTACTTTTATGTCTGCAAAAAACAAAAATTTCAACTCTCACAGAGAAGGAGCTTCAGTTTAATTAATGCAACTATAAAAAAGTTTCACAAGAAAAAAAGTTGCCAGATTTGGAGGAGAGGATGACTGAGATGAGACACATAGGGATGGATTTTTCAATGTAAATAAGGGTTAAAAGCTGAACAAGCACCGCAAATACAGAGGACCTGCGAGAGACAGGGAGAGCGAGACGCTGTCAAGGAGGGGGAACCGGGGATTGCCATAGAATCACAAAATTACCCTTGATCCTATCTAAGAGTTTAATGTTAATAAAATATGAGAAATTACATGTCATTTCTAGTATAGTCTTAATTAATCTGATGTGGAATGTATTCTGTTAGATTTAACTGTGATGTTCCGGTGATTTACTGTGATGTAGGAGTAAGGGCTAATGGTCAAGATATGAAAAGTGAGGGTGTGATTTTTAGACTTTTAAATATGAGGGAGATTATGTGAAATTGAATTAATGCTGAGAGGGGTTGTGTTCTTTGGCTTTGTTTATTTATATTATTAATGGATAGTGTTTTTTTACAAAAATATATATTAAATATGGGTAAAGTTATAAAGTTGTTATATTTTAATAGAGAGTTAATGCAATTTAAGGTTTTTTTAATCTATGTGAAAATTACAAAAAATATCTTATAAATACTATACAATTAACTATTTGCATTATAATAAATAAAAGGAAAAATAATATATTGATACCAAAAATTAAATGATACTCCTCCTCTTATTAATATAAGAGCTTGTTTGACTTTTATTTTTATTCCAAATATAACACCCAAATCTACTTTGTTTCTCATATTTATTTTTTTTAAGATACTTGTAATAATGGTAGTTTTAACTAATACACTTGATTAGCAAGAATATTTTAGAAAAAACAACATCTATTTATTATAAATAACTAACTTAACTAGTTTATTTAATTTTCTCAAATTAGTCTACTAATTCTTTTATTAAAGACCAAATGTAGTATGATTTAAAAAGAAAAAAAAATTATTCTCTCTCTATCTTATGAGTAGAACCTAGAAGAGTTTTTTTTTCACATAATATATGTATTTATTAAAAATTTCCTTACAAAAGATTATACCCCTTTTCCCGGTTAAGAGTGTT
>NW_021634946.1:0-26346 GCF_004799145.2 Neltuma alba | reverse complement strand
TTTGTTACTGTTTGGGCCTTCTAATGATATTTCTTTTTCAAAAGCAGCCCAATATGCTAACTATCTAAATCCTCAAAAAACCTTTCTAAATTGACTTTTAAGGGTTTGCCCCACGTTTAATTCTATTCGTGGTTTGGTAGATACCTCGGCGATTTCAATAAATCAAACCGCACGGAAAAAAAGAGGCTCTTTTCTTTTATAATAAAGTGGCCGCTTCAGAATATAAATTTCAATTAACATGCCACCAACACATGCAGCTAATAGACGCATAGTCAATTTTTCCCATGCTTTTTGTCTTCTCCTGTGAAGGGAAACTTCTAGATCCACATTTTCCACATGTAAAAATTGATTGTCTTAGGTGGTAGTGTGGAGCAACCCTTGAATGAAACCCCCAATTGTATAACCTCAGATGGCCGAACTGTAGAGATGAAGAGGCCTTCAGTGGATTATATATCTCTTCTATAGAGCAGATTGATTCAATGAAAAACTTTTTCTCACTGTTTGTACTTTACCTCAACAAAGACACACTCATTTTGATAAGCTTTTATTTATTGCTTATATTCATTTTATGTCTGGGACACTAATTCTAGATCTAAGCAACAGTCATCAATTTCTTCACATTGAATTCCTATCTTCGATTTGTGTGTAATTCCTACAAATGGTGCGAGAAAAACATCTTATTTTGTTGCACTAACCACAAAAACAGTCGGATATTCTGGTTTGGGGATCTCAACTATAGGCTATACCTGGAGGATAGTCTTGCCAGACAGCTGATAAGAAAACAGGACTGGAAAGCGTTGCATGAACATGACCAACTCCGAAAAGAACAAGAAGGAGGTAGGGTATTCGCAGGTTGGAAAGAGGGAAGCTTAGAATTTGCCCCTACCTATAAATACTCGTCCTCGAATTGCAATACATATTCTGGCGGCCTTCCAAGCACATCTGGCGAGAAGCAAAGAACTCCAGCGTGGTATGGTAACTTACCCCATTTCCACTATATGCCACGATTTTCTTGATGTCACTCAGAATGCACTAAATCTACGGTGGCAGGTGTGACCGAATCTTATGGTATGGAAAAGAGATAAACCAACTTCACTATTTCCGGAGCGAGAGCAAGTTCTCTGACCACCGCCCAGTTTCTGCGTTGTTCTCTACACAGATTGAAATTAGGTCACCCAGCACAGGGCTTGTTGCTTGTTGGAACGAGCCCTCAACCATATCGCTCTCAGACCCTGTAAGCTATGCTGATTTTTACAGTCGTGATTTCTATCCACCAAACAAATTTTTATACAGGTTTTCTGTTTGGATCATAGTACTATGGCTACACTTAAATTTGGAAACCTGTCTAAAATTAATATCCTTGTTAATTATAAAGCAGGGGATGAGCAAAGTAGACGAGGAGGGAAATTCTACATTATTGTCATTGTTAATGCAAGACGTAGAAGGCTGTTCATACCAAAACTGTAGATTACATGAATGGTGTCACTCAAGCTTTGCTGATCAAAACCATGATTCAATCTCCTAAATTTCTCCTGATTCAGCTCCGTGGGGATGAGAGAACTTGGAAGGTTAGAACTAGATGGGAAGGTACAGAACCGTACTAATTTTATCACTACCGAGCATCAGTATTTATCTTACGGCGAGTCAGTTAATTCGATTAGGCATCTTCATTTGCCACGAGAAGATCACTGACAGCCTCCACCAACTTCACAATAGTCCACCAACAATCACCAATATGGATTCAGAAGGCTGTCAAGCAATTCCAACAAATAGAACCAACACATCCAGTCCGTCCAAAAAGTACTTTGGCAGTACTTCAACGGAATTTATCAAGATTTGTCAACAGAATTCTCTTATCATGTCCTCGCTTCAAGAGAACGAGTACAAAATGAACGATACAAAGAGATCATGTATAACAGTAATTTTCTACCGGTGAAATAAAACGCAGCGTCAAGCTCAAACTCTGTGGATTATAAAATCCTCACCGCCAAAAAATTAAGAAAATATAATTCACTATGCACATGCAAACATTGGACATCAACTAAATCAACATTTCTATTTTCAGAAGCACTCGGACGAACTGATGAAAACTATAGAAAGGAAATTTGTCATTCTTTGGAAATCGAGGCACAATTTCCATGAAAGCCAACGACAGTGCAGAGCCATAAGCCACAGATTCAATTAGAAAACAATTCGAAACCGCACAAGTATTGAGAACGAGATTTGCTAAAACAGATCACACGGCAGCAATCTCATCTCAACTGAGAGGCGCCTGGCCTTTTATAACATTTAACGATTCAAAATAATTTGACCCAAATAAAGTGCCGTGACTGCAGAGAAATTTCTTCAAAAGTGATATGGAGGAAATAAACTAACCTCAAACGTCAAGCCTTTGAACTGGAGTTTCATACCAGAACAATCAAACTTCGCAGCTTACCAAGTGAGTCTTGAAGAGCGAGATCTTTGCTGCGCTAGGAATTTTCTTTCTCTCCGCACAGCTCAAGTTTAAGCTCCTCGATCTGCTTTCTTGGCTTAGCTCTGCGAAGTTCAAATTCCGTAAACATGGAGATGATTAATGTTCCTTGATCGAAGAAAAGAATTGAAAACAACGGAGGACAAGCGTCTACGTAATATAAGTTTCGGGGAAAATGCAAGAGAACGTGAGAAATCTACGCTATCATGAGCGCCTAACGTTACCGCATTCAAAGTTTTTATTGCCTTGAGCCAACTCCGTAAGAAGAATGTGGCTGAGCTTATGTGTTCTTCTGAAACATCTCAAAGCGTGAAAAGAAAAATATAAAAAATTATTATGGAGCTTCTAATTTTCTGTAAACAAAGAAAGAAGCAGAGGTTAGATAGTGCCGAGGACCTTGAGGTTACACACAGAAGAAATCGCAGTTGAAGCTTGGAGTTTTTTCTGCATATCGGTTACCCCTTCCCGCCATAGACGTTTCCTTCACTGCTCGCTGGGGCAAATTTATAGCTTCACTATTACGGGACAAGTCTTATGGGCCTCCTGGACTTCATCTGGAAAGGTTGGGAAACCCAATCCACAATGACATCGAAAGCCCAATTTGAATTTCTAATATCAAATATTGGGCCACAACATCAAATTGTAGGCCCATATTCATCTAGCAAACGTTATGGCCGCTGCTAAATAAGCTCATAAACTCCAACGGAGCCTTTTTCAGTCCTGTTAATAGAATTGACAGTGGATTGTATCCAAAAACATAAAGAGAGAGAGAGAGAATTGAGAGTGGGTGAAACAATTATTTTATTTAACATTAGCACTTAAAACACTACATTTCCGCCAAGAATAATATACATACGTATCCATAATGTCAATATATCTGTATATAATATAAAATTTATTAGAAGTGACTATTCATGTGTCGTGCAAAATGTGGGCTTATAACTATTTATCACGGATATTTATCTTAATTAATGTCTCTGAAAGCCATTAATTTTGACGGACTAGGAAGGAAGGCCGACGGCTGACCATCTAAAGTAAGCCCAAGTGCAAAAGAGGAAAAAGAAAGTTATTCTTACAAAATATTCGCTCCCACCTTCAGTGTGTCCTTTAATTTACAAAAACTTACGTGAGTCTCAAAATATTGATTAATTTTTTTAGGGTGAAAAAATCTATTGACTAATTTCATCCAAATAAATGGTTAATTAATAAATTGAACTTCAATCATAGAAAGTTGATAAAGCACTCCCTTTATATTATTGGTTTAAAATGCATCTAGCACCCTAAAAATATTTTTTTTAGATGTGTCTAGCACCGTAAAAATTTTTTTTAGATGTGTCTAACACCCAAAAATATATTTTAATACATCTAACATCAAGAAAAGTAAAATATTTTAGAGTATTAGATGTACCAAAAAAATATTTTGAGGTGTTAGATATAATACAAAATATTTTGAAATGTTAGATACATCAACAAATATTTCGGGATATTAGTTGATGCTCATCTTAACATGTCGTGGTCAAAAAAAGTTCAAAACACCTTCCCTGCCAGAGATCATTTTCATGGGTGCATATATTGGGTACGGCGTGGGGAGAACAAAAAGAAAGGACTAGCCACTCATTTGGTTATTCTTTAATACTCTTTCGATTCTAAATAAAACTCTTATATACACTAGTATAAAAGTTTTATATTTAGAACTAAAAAAGTATTTAGGATGCACAGGTATCATCGCGCGGAACACATATGTACCATTTTCTACTCACTTAAGTTTTAGATCGTTATATATATGTGTGTGTGTGTGTAATCAACGTGATCATGCTTTAGCGATTTGGATCTAATATTCTCTGGGCTATTCAGGACACGTTTTTTTTTTTTTCTTTTGTGAAAGAATAGTACTGCAAGCACACAAGCCAAAAAGTTTTCAAAACTCAATGATATCGTTGATTAAGGAGTTTAAAAATATTGATGTTGGGTTTGGGTGATTATTGAATATTGTGTTGTTCAGATGTGGGGGGTCCTTTAATGGGCGTATAGATGATAGACAAGAGGAGGGAATAGAGAGAGGGGGGAATGGAAAAAATGGTGAAGAAGATGAAGGAGCAGTGAGGGGCACTTGGTACTATCATCATCATCATCATATATGATTCCAAACACAGCTATTGCGGCGTGCGTATTGATGCTTCCATTAATTCGCAGATGACGACCTCACGCACGCTCGCAAGTGCCGTTCCCTGTTGCCCCCCTTAGCTTCCCTATATAAACTTGTCACATTTATAATATACTCATACGATCCTATTTATAAGATAGAGAGAAAACAATTTTTGTCTCATTTATAAATCATTTCATTAAAATTTTAGTGTGAATGTACTATTTCATTCTTTATTTATTATAACGTAGATAGTTATTTTTTTAAAAAGTGTATATATTAAATATGGATAGATTTAAAAAGTTATTATATTTAAATGAAGAGTTAATACATTTTAAAGTTTTTCTTAGTCTGTATAAAATATGTTGAAAGTGCCTTATAAATAGGATTATAGAAGTATCAATTATCTTAATTATAGATTTTTTTTTTTCTTTTTGCTTTGGCAGTACACACACATATATGTCGTCTGCCGCTAAGTAGCACGTGGGTGGCCTCCATGCCTAACGAGTGAGAACATGGGGTTGGTGTTGGTCACGTCGCTGAGTACTGTAGACTTAGGAGATGCGCTTTTCCTCCATTTTCCCCCCGTCTTTTTCAGGATTTATATATATAAGGTGACTTTGTACATTTTATAATTTGCTTGGTTGGAATAATGGTGCCAAATGAATCAATGAACTATTCATGGATGACGTGGATGAGGAGGGAGCAGAAAAAGCGAGGGACATGACACTCAGAAATCAGAATTGGCGACAGCAGAGGAGGGAGTAAAAGTCAAGGAGATGCGTGGCATCAGTGACCCGTGGGGTGGGGCCCCTCTCTGATATTACGGGCTGACGTGACGCTTAACTATTGGCCAGTGCACTGCACTGCGCTCCCTCCCTCTCTCTCTCTCCGACGCAGCACCCAAATATGTGCTTCACTTTAATATCAATCAACTAAAGTGCGCACAGGGAACAGAACCCCTGATCCTCTTTCATTTTCCCTTCTCAGAAAAGGGACAAGACTTGACCCGCCATTTCTCCGTGTCCACACTCTTCATGATTATGAAATGTGACTCATACGCCCTCTTATTCACTTCTATTTTCTCGTTATGTTTTTGGAATTTTCATCCTATACCCGTACTATACTATTTTTTTAATATATTTTATAACAGCCTGATTATGTTAAAAATGTTCGAATTATCCATTAATCAACGCAAGCCCAACAGTCCAATTTACATACAAGGGAAAAGGCCCCACACGCGCACACGTGCACATATTAACTAAAACACCAACACAGGGAAGGTACAAGTCCGCCTCCGCTACCGCCACCACCACTGAATGTCGCCAAAAACAAAAAGCAGCTGTACCCAAGCTAGCCATTTCAAACAAACAGTACTTTCGTTCGCTTTCATCTTGTCTAATCATTCGCACTACGAAATAATAGGCAACGCCAATTGCCTGTGTATGAGTATGACCCATCTTCTAATCAACTCTCATTTTTTGTCTTCTTCCTCCCTTCCTAATTACTATTTCTACTCCTCATTACTTATAATTAGGAGTGGAGGTAGTATAATTACTTTTTTTCTTCTTCATATTCTACTTTAATCAATGAATGAATGCCAATGCCTGCATAGTTGAACAATGATTTTCAATTATTCTACTTTGCTGGTTACTGTAGGAACTCGCATGAAGACGATGTTAGCCCAGATCAAAAAGATGCCAGCCCCTATATTTGTTCATATTGGGTTGGTGTCTTTAATTTAGAAAATGGACGAACAGAGGGCGCATGTTTAAGTGGATAATGGTGGCCTCACATTTAGGATGGAGATTGTTAAGATATTAAATATAAGTGAACATATAATCTATTTGACATAAGGCTGCGAAGAAGTCTTATGTTAGAAGAGTGTTTGAATAAAAATCAAATCACGATTTTAGAAATGATTTTACAATATTCAAAATATATATATGTGACAAAAATTTTGTTTCGAAACATTTTTAAAAAGTGCTCTGGCACTGTCCAAATACCTTCTAGATAGGGCTGACATAAGTAGAAGAACCTGTACATTCACTATTTTAAAACTTTGGGTTACTATGTGGTGTTAAACCCACTTTTATATGTACATATAATATTGTTGCTAGTAATCTCAATTTTTGGAATGCCCCTCAAGCACAACAATTTAGACTACTAAGTGCTTATATGAGAGCAGTCGTTAATGATTTTTTTTTTTTAAATCAAAACGCTGGGGAGAATTAATCACGCTAAAGCACAAAACCAATTGTTACAAAAGGGAAGTTATTAGGATCTTCTACCATGGGGGCATACCAAACTTGAATGACTCCACCATTGTTTCTGCAAGAAGTGGCACGGAAAAGACATGAACGAGTTTCTCCTTTGTCCTTTTTTCAATGCGAATGCCACTTGCATCGTTATCTGTCATGGGGTATTTCACGCGTAAGAGTTTCTTCCGTCTCACCAAATGCAATGGCTTGATTTACGACACTTGAAGCGGATCGGAATTGACGTACTCCAAATATCGTGTGTATATGAAAATAAATAGATTGACAATGTCTGTGAATGAAAGTTGAGCGTTGTGCCCTAATTTAAAAACTAACACTCGTCCGGTCCTCACTTATCTAATTATGCAGTTAATCTTGATTTTAAATATAAAATCTATTATTTATATTTAGCATTTTTTCAAATAACCCTTAGTGATACTTCATCAACAATAATCAATTAGGAAAGAAGCTAGATATTGAGAAAAATAATTAGAGTGTTTTATGAAAAACATGTCATATTATTATAGTTAATTAATTTATCTAACTTCTTTAATATAAATGATAAAAAGAGTATATGTATAACAAATGATGTTAGTATAAATAATGTTATGATAAATATTATATACATGTGTGCGTATTTTTTTAACACGCCGTATGTGATGCAGTCGGTTTCCTTTCGTATATGCCAGATAAGCCAACTTCAATCCAACAAGCCTTGTGCGCGTAATTATGTAAATATCCGATCTAAAAAATATTGTTGCGAACAAAGTCACATCAGATATTTAGCAAAATAAGCTGCGTCGAGGAAGGCAAAAAAATTTTCCACTTTAACCACAATGCTGGGCAGGTCCTTAAAATTATAAGGAAGCTCGGGGTTGTTCAAGCTAAATTGATTGAAGATGGTTGAATCTAACCTCATGTATAAATTAATTTAATTCCTCACTGCTAAATACTATTCTTTCCGTCTTTAATATAAGACCTAATTATTGAGTTGGTTTTGATCTTAAATATAAGACCTATTTCTCGTATTTATCAATTTTTTCTAAATTACCTCTATGGATACTCCCTCAACCATAATCAAGTAGAAAAAGGAGGGAGGATATTAAAGAAGATGATTGTGGTGTTTTAAAAAAAACATGTTATATTTCTTATAATTAACTAACTTACCTAACTTCCTCAATCTAATCAAATTAGTTAAATATGTCTTATATTAAAGATTGAAGGAGTACTATATAAGTAGCTCAAAGTCAAGCCTAATATTTCGGGCAACAAATAAGATCATGGGTGACCTGTCAGCGAAATGGTAAATAATTGAATGAAATATGCATAGAGAGTGCGAGAGGAAACAATCATGAATGAAATTGCAAATGACCCGTTATTCCATTATTGAAGAGTTAAAAGAAAAAAGAAGAGAATCATATGCATTGATAGCCTGAAAGTAACAAGGAAGAAGAAATTTGGGCATTTGATATGGCAGTGAAAGGCATTGGAATCCTTCGCTTGTCACTTCATTACACGTTACATGAAAACTGCGAAAATGAACTAATTAGCTCGTGTTGATTTCATTCATTAAATTCTCATTGGTCCCTCAGAGCTCTATTATCGTTATCCATTCAAATACACCTGATGTGAGATGGAGAATATAACATACAACAGGTTCATTCATGCATGGAATAAACACCTTTGACACAGAACTGATCGAATTAATAAATTTATTTGATGCATTGAATTCAATCCGTACCTCTTGCTCAAGTACACAATATTCGTCAGGGCATTTAATCCAACTGATACCTTATTTAATATACGAGCTTATTTGATTTTTATTTGATCTTAAACATAAGACATTAATATATTTTGTCTCTCATATTTATCTATATTTTTTTCAAGTGATTTTTATAATAATGGTAATTCAACCAATACACTTAATTGGTAAGGATATTTTAGAAAAAATAACACCTATTTATTACAAATAATTAACTTAATTAGTTTACTTAATCTACTCAAATTAGTCAATTAGTTCTTATATTAAGGATCGGAAGTAGTATTTCTTCAAGTTTTACTTAACTATGAGATTGTGAGTGCAACTCTCAATGAACATCATGGGTGTTGCGTGCTCTTTTTGCTGGGTGAAGGATGAAAAGGGAAAAAAAAAAAAAAAGAGTACAATAATATTTCTGCTACACAATATGCAAATCCAGTCGACTTCAAGAATGACAAAATTGCCCATAAAATTCGTGTTAAGCAAGTTCAGATATTCCTTCCGATTCAAAATATAAGCTAAATGTTGTTATGGAGGCTTAATTTTTTTATAAGATAACATTCACTTTTGTCTAAGCATTTAATGAGTTTTTTTTTTCTAATTTTGTCCCCATACAATCTCTTTCTTCTTTAATTCATTTATTCCATCTTTTACTTATTCTCTTCATTAATAAAAGCATATTTAAAAAAAACATGGTTTACATATTTATTGTTTCAAATTGATTTTAATTGGTTTCTTGATAAATTTAATTAAATAAAATTTAGCTTATATTTTAAATTGAGGGGGAGTATTTTGCACTTCTCACGATCATCGTCATTGTCCATTAATTTTACTGTCTTGCTCTCCGCGTGCGGCAGCTCCAACGACATCGAGTTAAAGCACATTATTGTTTTGGTGGGTGGAGGAGTCCCATTTCGCAATACATGTTCAGGGTACAATCTCCTTTGGCCAATTGGCTGCTATGTAAATCTGATAACTTGGAAGACCACTTGGGAGAGAGATTGAGACTAATTAATCAGGTGCTAATCAGTCGTGCAATGATTAATTAATTAGGCTTATGCAGATAGAGCTGCCGTTCGTGATAAAAAATTTTAACTTACGACAGGGTTAAAATTGAAACTTTCAATTGTAGATGATTTTGATTTAAACTAATTTTCTCTCATTTTTAAACATTAACCGTGCATGTCGGAGTCCTAATAGTGTGGTATATTCGTCACTTATGGCATTAAATAATTATGCGCCCCGACACAGTAGTACGGACTGAACGACTCCAACGATGAGCCGGCACCCAATTGTTGTGCGATACTCATCACGATGCATCAGGGGTCACGCGGACAAGACATATGAAATATCTTTAATTTAAGCCAAAAAAAAAAATCCCAAACAATCCATTTAATGCCGTTTTAAATATAAAATTATAATCTATTTTGTTTATTTATTTATTTTTTTTAAAACAATTCTTATAATAGTTACACATATCAGATATTTTAGTAGTTTTAATTAATATACATGATTAATAAGAGTATTTTAAAAAAGATAATACATATTTATTATAAATAATTATCTTAAGAAATTTTTTTAACTTACTCAAATTAGTCAACTAACTCTTATATTTGTTAAGAAATAAAAACAGTCGCCCTCCTCTACCGGTAGATGCTATTTTTTTTTCAAAAAAAAATCCTATCTAATCATTATCCTATTAACAGAACCACCTATGATATATGCAATTTGCGAAAATGACTGAGAAAAAAAAATTTAAAAGTAAAATGAATCTAACTTTAAAATTTTTTTAAAAAACCTCCCTAATTAGCACTTACGCTTAGAACCAGGAAACAAAATTACTTCCAGCCCTTAATATAAAATTTAATTAATTAATTTGTGTATATTAAGAAAATTAATTAACTTAGTTATTTGCAATAAATATGCGTTATTTTTTCTAAAATACCGTTGTTTTTTTTTTTTGATAAGAAGGAAATACAAAAGAGCAAAAGCAGAGCAATAGGAGCCTGTATTAAAACTAATCCCCGTGTCAGGGGGGATTAATTGACGTATGGCATTGGGGCCAAACACTTGTAGGCCGTAGCTTGCAGCCAGTCCTCGTTTCGCAAGCGAGTCCGCCCTTCTATTCTCTTCCCGATCAATGTAGTGCAACGTCACCTTCCAGTCCCTCTGAAGCACACTTCTGACTTCCTCTATCAACGTGAAGTCTTCATGCATATCTGCTTGGCCCACCCTGAGCAATCTAAGGGTCTCTTGAGAGTCACAACGAAGGGCAATGTTCCTGAATCCCTTTTCCCAGGCTCTTTTGAGGCCAATAAGACAGCCCCATAATTCTGCTTTTAGAGCATCACCGGATTGAAATCTGAAATGAAATCCCTCAGTTATACCACCTTTAATATCTATCAAGATACCACCGCAGGCTGCATGCTGGTTGACTGACGAGTATGCTCCGTCTACTTCCACTTGTGCATCAAACTCTACAACACCAGTATCTGTACTTGTTTGGACCTTTCTCGTGCTTGTAAGGTTGACGTCTTTGAGCTTGTCAGAAGCAGTGTTCATACATCTCAGAGTCGCCAAAGCTCTAGCAAGAACGTTACTAATCATGTGTATTAACTAGAACTGTCATTTAGTAAAATTTTTAATAAGTACAACTACTATTAGGACTACGTTAAAAAAATTGATAAATATGAGAGACAAAGTGAATTAAAGTATTATATTTAGAACTAAATTAAATGTCAAACTAGTTTTTATATTGAGAATCGGAGGTAGTATTACAAAGAGTGATCCCATCACCAGACCACCAACGCCACTAAATGCAAACTAGGTTAAAAGGCCTTTGTCAATTATATTATTATAAAGATTAACACTCCATTATTAATAAGATGAGCACTAATATACACATCTTTTTTTAGTGTCAAAATTCATGTCGACAATTGTGCAAGTCTAATATAATATGTGATTGTGTCTTTCCTGTCAAGTGCGATCATACCAGTAAGTTTTCATGTTTTTTTTTGGTGTCAAAATTCGTACGAATCTCAAACTCATAGTTAAGTGTACTTAGACAAAAGTATTATATGTCTCATGTGCCCATAACAATTTTCCTTCTGTTAGGGAGCAAAAAATGAAACTATAGTTGGAACATCTTGCACGCTCATTCTATAACTGTCTGGGAAGAAAGATCTATGGCAATAATTAAAAAGGAAAAGCAAACAATTTTTCAATAACTCCTCTGTTGGAACAAAGAGAGGCACTCGAGCTAAAAGTAAGAAACGGCATCGTCGTCGCCTGAAAAAATCGGAGACGATCAATTTTCTTAAAAAAAGGTTGTAGATTACTGCCTGTAAGGGTCGGGTCCGATTGGTCGCAAACGAGAACGCAAGGCGCCTTCCCTATCATGTTATGGGCTCGATACCTGCGAGTGCACTTGGGATTAGTCTGGCCGGTTGTGCTGGGATACCCTGAGGCAGCGATACCATCCTACTCAAAAAAAAAAAAAGGTTGTAAATTACTATAGGGGCAGCAGATTAGTTCAGATGTATCTTTCCTTTAAAGAAAAAGAAACGATTATGCTCCCCTTTTTTATGATT
Source organism: Neltuma alba (assembly GCF_004799145.2). Lineage (NCBI taxonomy): Eukaryota > Viridiplantae > Streptophyta > Magnoliopsida > Fabales > Fabaceae > Neltuma > Neltuma alba. Next base: position 14,123 of record NW_021634946.1, on the reverse strand, counting down.
AATATGAACGAAGGAGATTATTGTGTTAGTGATGTCAAATCTTGAGAGCATTTTTGAAAGACAGGGCAGATTATAATTAAAATTTACAACTACATCTTAATTTTTTGGGGCCTAACTGCAATTCTGAATATCGTCTACTGGCAAAGTAATTTAATTTTAATTTATGAATTATAAATTTCCATGCAATTTACTTGTATTTTATATTTGTTTCAAATGATTTTAAAAGAAAAGTAACTTAAAATGAATATATTTGATATTTCATTTATTCTTTTTTTTAAGGCGCATCTAGCACCCTAAAATATTTTCTCAGGTGCATCCAGTATTTTAAAATATTTTGTAGTATATCTAACATATTGAAGTATTTTTTTATGTGTGTCTAGAACCCTGAAATATTCCCATAAAAAAAAAAAGAACCCTGAAATATTTTTTGGACCCTGAGATTTTTTTTAATGCGTCTCGCACCTCAAAGTATTTTTTTTAAGCGGATCTAGCATCCAAAAATATTTTTTAGTGCATTCAGTATCAAAGCAAAAAAAAAATATTTGAGGACGCTGAGCTGCCTGAGCACGCTTAAAAAATATTTTAAAGTGTTAGATGCTTCATAAAATATTTTAAAATATTAGATACACATAAAAAATATTTTAGAATCCTAAATGTTTTTAAAATTTTTTTTCAACCAAAATAAAAAAGGAGGAGAGATCTCGGTTGTCGGTCACCCATGGATGTGGTGTCCAGTCAGATTTAAGTGATGAATCAATTCTCAGCTAAAATCAGCGCACCACCAGGAAATTATACCTTTAGGAGGAGCATGGGAGATTAAAGTGATTGATCGTACGTCTTTTTTTATATATCTGTTTTATTGCTTTCACTTCTCGCGGGCGCTTTATGAACCAAACTTTAATTTAATTAAGGTGACACATGTGATCGCTAGCTAAAGTAACCCATAAATAGACCCTAAATTATTATTATATTTTTAATCCCCAATCAATTATTTGCAATGATTGTTCTTCATTTATTATGACATTAATATGCAAAATCACGTTTATGAGATACTCCTCTAGTCCTATTTATAAAGCACTTTCAATATGTTTCACACAGACCAAGAAAAACCTTAAACTTCATTAACTCTCATTTAAAATTTAATAACTTTTCAACTTTATCCCTATTTAATATACATTATACCTCATATAAACAAAATCATCACAATAATAAATGAAGGGTAAAATTGTATATCCATGCAAAAAATTCTCTCAGTGCCTTATAAATAGGACAAAAAAATACCTTCTCTCTTTGCCCTATAAATAGGACCAAAGGAGTAGTATAATGTTTCAATTTTAAATTTATCTGCACGTAAAAACGATTAATTGGGCAGGTGGAAAAGATTGTTCGCATTTTAAATATAGCCAATAATTTAAATCTGATAAAAAAGACATGTTGAGATATTTTTATCTTAAAAATTAAAATCTCCACTTAAAATTTGTTTAAAATATATATTTATTTTTCTGGTAAAAAAATATAGGTTTATTTTACATTTATTTAAATGGCCCTTTCAAATACATACAGAACCCACTGGTCGATGCTCTAGGCACTCGCAGAGTGAAACAATACATTTTTTATGTCACAACAACTCAGGCCATGTAAGACCAGATAAGGATGAGATGAGATGAGATGTTGATAGAAAATTCAGTGTTAAACTCTTTTGGTGTAATTAAAACTATTATTAGAGCGTTTTAGATTTAGTAATCAGTATTAATTTTCATGATTTGAGACACAAATAAATAATAAATCTAAAATAACTTCAAAACGTAGAAAGTTCTTAAAAATAGACAGGATATAATATCCATTCATATTTCAACGTTGTTAATTATTCTTGCAGTCCTTAATGTAAAGCTTAATCAGAAAGTTAATCTTAATTCTATATATAAGATTTATTTTACATGTTTATCAATTTTTTCTCAAATTAAACCTATTAATATTCCATCAATAGTAATCAATTAGGGGAGGGAGGAAGGAAGAAAATTAAAAAAGATGCTTAAATACTGTTTGGTATGAGAGAAATTGATAAGAAAAAAAAATTTAGTGACCTGTGTTTAAAAAAAAAAAAAAAACAGGGTTTCAAGATTTTAATAAAAAAAAGTAATATAAAAGAGTAAAAAAAATTAATTACAAACTTTTAACTTCACTTCTTTATTTTTTTAAATAGAGCTCGTTAAAATTTTTTCTCCCCTCTTTTCCCATCCATCCTCTCTTACCAAACCAACCATTATGAAATTTTAAAAAATATATATATATCATATTATCTAATTTAATTAATATTTTTAATTTATTCAAGTTAGTTAGATATAATATTAAAAAAAAAGAGTAAAAGAGAGGAAGACCTTGAATTTCCTTTCTCTGTTGTCGCATTCTTTATTTTGCCTTCAAGGCTTCAACTTTGAGAGTGTGTGTGATCCAGCCTCTTAGTTTGTCACATGGATTAAAAATGGACTGATTAAACATAATTAAATAATACCAACGGCCTTGTTTATAAGATCTCATGAGATCTTATAAATAAGACCGGAGTTCGTATTCATATTGTGCATTGGCAAAACAAATACTCCTCTGGTCCTTAATATAGGACCTAATTGTTAGTTGGTTTTGGTCCTAAATATAAGACGCATTTCTTATATCTATCATTTTCTCTAAATTACCCCTATGGATACTCCCTCAACCATATCAAGTAGAAGAGGGAGAGGAGGTATTAAGAAAAATGATTATGTTGTTTTAGGAAAAATGTGTCACATTTCTTATAATTAACTAACTTACCTAACTTACTTAATCTAATCAAATTAGTTAAATGGATCTTATATTAAGGATCGGAGGAGTATTAATATTCATATTGTGCTTTTTTTTTTAATTTCAATACATGCATAAATTGCAACAAAGATAACCTGCTATTTAAAAATTTAAATCTAAACTATCCACGTCAGACCAAAAAAGAGAAGGACGACACTCGTCTAAAAATGTAAAGATTGCTTTTTCACTCTTCGCTACGCAGCCCAAATCTCTTCCCACCCCGCCTCCTTTTTTTTTTTTTTGAATGAAACCTCCTTTTTCTTTCTCGGTGAAAGGATCGAGCAAAGAAAAAGGTCGAAAACAATTTCAGTTGCGTATTGAAAAAAAAAAAGTGAATTGATTAAATATTTGATATTTATTTTTTGGAGTTTTTATACAGAGTTAAAGTGTATTTAGCACTTCGAAATATTTTTACAGATGTATCTAACACCCTGAAATATTATATGGTGCATCCAACACCATGAAATATTTTTTTAGATATATCCAACACTGTGAAATTTTTTTATGTATTTAGTACCTTAAAGTATTTTTTTAGATGTGTCTACCATTCAAAAATATTTTTTGGCATATCAAGCACCAAGGCAAAAAAAATTTTTGAGGGCGTTGGACGCATTTAGAAAATATTTCGAAACGCTGGATACAATTAAGAAAATATTTCGAAAGGTTAGATGTACTTTAATTTTTTCATATATTTAATTTTCTTTCATCTGCCTCCCATTAATAATTCTCTGTTTTTTTTAAAGTGGTCTAAATATATACCACGCTTAATTATTTCTAAAATGACCCAAGAATCCGAATGTTTCCTTCTTTAAGGGAGAGCACATGCATGAATGAATACCGATCATTTATGTACGCTGATTTTTAATTGCAATAATTTTCAAATAACCCATCATTTCAGGCCCAAAAAAGCTGTCCTTTTTAAATTAAAAAAATGGGGGGCATTCATGCCCAATGCATGACAAGTGTCGTGGGATATAACAACCTACAGTTTTACGACATAATATTAAACAATAGACGAATGAGTTGGTGGTGGAGGTGATTAGTTCACGTTACTAGCTAGATTTCGATCAGATGCAAAGAACGTATATAATTAATTGAAGAGGAAGTACGTTGAAGACAAGCTGATGACAATTAATATTTAAAAATTAATGTTACCACAAAAACGTCATGACTTGCGTTTGACGTGACGTTCATCTTTAGATTTGTCTATATTTCTTTGGAAAAGTTTGGACAAGAAACACCGACGATGATGGCATAACATATCTTCAGTCCTCAAATTAAGCAGATAGTTACCCAGCTACACTTAATTAATTATAGGTAAATAAACTATATAATTTAATTGTCGTCCTCGTTTCTCCTCAGGTCGAACGAAAAAAATGTTTTTAGGACAATATTATATTACGTGCTACTATATCCATTCTTAATATAAAAACTAATTAATTAATCTGAATAAATTAAAAAAATTAATTATTTAAAATAAATAGGTATTTTCTTCTCTAAAATATCCTTGTTAAACAAATTTAGTTTTGAAATATTTAATATGTGCAACTACCGCAAATACTATCTTAAAAAAATAAATATAAGAAATAAAGTAGATTGAGTCTTATATTTAAGAATAAATTAAAATCTAAACTAATTCTTATACTACCTCCGGTCATAATTATAAAAGCTAGTTGACTAATTTGAGGAGATTAAGGAAAGAAGTTAAATTAGTTATTTGTAATAAATAAGTGTTGTCTTTTCTAAAATATCCTTGCTAATCAAGTGTATTGGTTAGAACTATTATTGATAAGAGAACTATCTTGGGAAAAAATATATAAATGTGAGAGACAAAGTGGATTGGGTCTTATATTCAGGATCAAAATAAAAATCAAATAAGATCTTATATTAAGAACCGGAGATAGTATTAAGGATAAAAAATAGTAGATTATATTGCGAATACTTGGAGGAAAAAAACACCTAAATACTCGAGAGTTAAGATAGCTGCCATTTTTTTTTTATTTGACCAGGTTAAGATAGCTGCCCTTATGCATATAGAACTCTGACTTACTCCTTCTGGTTCTAAATATAATATCTATTTTATAGTATAATTTACATTACAAAATGAGTTTTATATTTAAAATCAGAAGAGTATAATATACTGATGAGCTCATAGGCCATAACAAAACACTCCTTGGTGGTAATTAGGCACCTAAAGTCCAACGATACTCCTGGCCCTAGTGGCTATCAATCACACACACACACACCCCACGTGCTAGGTTTCATCATTGTTGGGATTTCCTGGAAGAATGATATTTTTCACATGGTAATGGCATTTTTTACTGGTAGAGAAATATATATGCCCTTCCATACAATCCTAACATATATACTGGGGCTGATTGCGAAGCGTGACTCTCCTCAAGCACTCCTGATCAATGATTCTTGTTCCGCATTAGCCACGTGATATCTAAAACGATTTGCAATTGGATTATTAAAGTGATTCTGGGTGACCTCACTGATTACTCCTTCAGAATGCATGGTTTAATTTCATGTGTGGAAGATTTATGGATAATATTAAAGTAACGGGTGATCGAAGCAGTAGCGAAAAAGATTCAATATTCTTGTAAATATGGCATAAAAGGTGGTGCTCTTTAATTTCAAGAATGGATGACGTGCACCCAAGATTATCAGATTCGACTGGAACCGGTGCCTGGTCCGATTGGAAGCAAGTCTGAAAGCCGACTGAAAAAAAGAATTGGCATAGGATCAGGGGAAACAGGTAATTAAAGCCAGAAAAATCGACAGTGAACTAGTTTATTTTCTTAAAAAAATCTAATGACACAAAACTACGACGCAGGACCTCTCCATTTCTTTTTCATCCATTTTTCTCCGCTTCCCTAATCCTAACCCTTCATGCGATTTGTGGCTGAAAAAATGCAAATGTATATGACATTTAATATCTCCACACGCATATATATTGTTGGATAATTCATGGGTGGTGATTTTAGTTAATAATGAAAGCTTCTGTATTGATATGGCATATTTAATGATTTCGGTCATGTATATTGCAGAACGAACAGTTTTATTATAATATTGATGTGATTGATTTTAAACTTGATATATATGTGATAAGGATCGGATATGAATGGATACCATTTAAAATACCTTTTTATAGGTAATCTTAATTATATTTTAATGTAAAAATTAATTAACTAATCTCAATAAATTAGGATATTAGTTTAATTAGTTAATGTGATATGTTTTTTTAAAAATATCGTACATTTTTTTTTTAATTCCGTTCATCTTTTACTGTATTATTGATGAACAGGAAAAGGGGAAAAGTTGTTTATATTGGAGAAATATAATATAATATACCCAGCTGGAAAGAGCAACAAGACCTCTGAAGCTTAATTGAATTAGTTTATCACGAGATTCGTGTCAGCCACTGTGTCTCGGGTCTTTGGTTTAGGCCTGGATTCGCAATCTGAAGTAGGCATCCTCTTGAAGAGTTCTGTCATTTTCTTTTCTTCTTGACTTGAAAATAGCCGATTCCTCATCAGGTTCTCCACACACACATTCTTCCCTCTTGTGTACCGTATAACTGTGTATTCGCAGGGGGGCGCACACGTATATATACCATACCTCCTGTCTTTAATATTATCTCTGATTTTTAACATGTTATAAATAAGTATTGTTTTTTCTAAATACTCTTATTAATTATGTATATTAGTTATAATTACTATTTCATAAAAATTTTAACATATACAACTACTACAATGACTACTTTGAAAAAAAAAGAATATATAAAAACAAAATGGATTGAGATATTATACTTATGATCAAATTGAAAGCCAAACAAGCTCTTATAATAAGGAACGGAGGTAGTATAAAAGTTTGTTTTTTAATTTGATCTTAAATATAAAATCTCAATCTACTTTGTTTCTCATATTTATTTATTTTTTTAAATAGTCCTTGTAATTATTACACATGTTAAAGATTTTATGAAATGGTAGTTTTAGTTAATACATATGATTAGTAAGAATATTTTAAAAAAAATCTACCTATTACACATAACTAACATAACTTAGCAAATTTTTTAATATATTTAAATCAGTCAACTAATTCTTATATTAAAAATTAGAGGTGGTGTGCGTATAGGAATGAAGTTCAGATCAAAGAAAACGATATATATCTTGGACAAGTCAATTTACTTTGTCCCTCATGCTACATTGTCTTGAAAAGGATTAAACCACGACATGCTTTTATGATTGGATAAAAAGATACTCTTGATATCTGTATCTGAATAATTCGGATAAAATCAACCAATTTTGTGTTTACTTTTCCTTAGGGGCCACTCACTGGTATAGCATGGGTCTCGAAGATGGTAAATAATTCGAGGAAATAATGTTAGAAAATGTGATATTATATCTGGAAACACTGATAAAAATAGTCCTCATTTTTAAACTAAAATTCTTCCGGCTATGATCTATTTAAAATTTTGAATAAACATACGAATGATTGGTGCATTCCTTATTCTAATATCACCGTCGAATGCATGCTTTTATATTTTATGCAGTAAGGTTCCATATTTAGATGTTATGGTTAGCTGTATAATATAAATTTTATAATTTTCGCGTGTTGATGAAGTGGACAAAGGAACCTTCAACTGTTTGCCCAAAAAAAAGAAGGAACCTTGAACTATTTTTGAGAATCGTAAAATTTTATTTAGCCTGTAAAGTTATTCCGAATTAATGCCTGTATATAGTTAGATCATACTCCAATAAACTGTTTTAAATATTCTGTCTTTCCACGCTTGAATTTTATAAGAAAGGTGTGGTTCCTCTCCCCAAAATAAAGCATCGAAATACAGTTGAATTGAACTAGTAGCCGACCATTCCACCTTTTCCCCCCTTTAATATACTCTATATTACTCTTTCCATTTTGATTATTTATAAGACAATTTTGGAACAACATATCATGTCTCATAATATAGGATGTTTTGAAGAAAACAATAATTTATTCACGACTTTATTTCAAGAATAATATCCTTCATTAATGAAGTGTAAATTAATTAGGAGTTAGTGTTAAATACTCCTCCGGTCCTAATTATAAGACCCAATTGACTTATTTGAGGAGATTAAGGAAGTAAGTTAAGTTGGTTATTTATAATAAATAAGTGTTGTCATTCCTAAAATATCCTTGCTAATTAAGTATATTGGCTAAAACTATCATTATTAGAAGGATTATCTTGAAAAAAAATACATAAATATAAGAGACAAAATGGATTGGGTCTCATAATTAGGACCAAATAAAAAGTCAAATTGGGTATTATAATAAGGACCGGAGGAGTAAATTAAAAGGCATTTCTAAAAGTTTACCTCTTTCTTAAGAAAATTAAGATTTTTAGCTGTATTCGATGAAGCATATTGGTATTTATTATTTATAATTTACTCCAAAAACACCTTATCAATTAAAATGAAAGGAACATTTTTTTTTGGCCCGATAAATTGACAGGAACATATTAGCCGTTTAGCTCATTGGAATACCAAAATATTTAGGCAGGCCTGCACATGACTCAGAAATTGGAGCATTTTTTTTTTTAAATATTAAAGTCTGACATTGAGATTTATATAAATCAATGTATATAAAATCCGCCTAACTGTCTATAGTTCTATACATTAATAAATTATTCGAACGGTTCTGCTGATAATGTTAAAAAAAATTCCAGCTTGTTAGCTCTGGAGGGTTCTTGAATACCAAACTTTCGTCACTAATGACGATTTTGCGGAGTCAAACATCATAGCTAGCTTCTCTTCCTCCTCGCACTCGCACCACACACGAAGCTGCATGCCACTATTTAATTAATATAAGGCCTCTCTACCTCACGTGTTTAGACTTTCTCAACTTGAAGCCCAAGTAAATAGTACTGCTCACTTTGACCCCATAGATAGAGGCTAAAAATAAATGCTGGTTAATCTGCTGGTTCTGTCTAAAGAACAGGACGAGAGAGAAAGATATCTTTTTTTAACTTTCAATATAAATGATCTCGTCAAATTTATTATATAAATATAAAATTTTATCTCTAATTCATTGTTTTTCAAGATTGAAAAGTTATTTAATTCTAAAATAGAGTACAAAAATTGTGTGTCACTTTTTATAAAACATCTCTCGTTGAACAAGGGTAATACATGTGAGAAAAACCGCTAAATTAATTAGAATAATGTAAAAAAAAAACCTATTAAGGGGTAGAAACAAAGTGGATCTAAGTTTATATATTTATATAGAAGTAGAGGGAGTAGTACATGTCAATTTGACGCCTCCTATTTCAATTCCTTGTAAAAAGCAACCATCAATTATATTTTATTGAAAATCAAATCTGAAGATTTTTTTTTAATAGAACTTGGTAAAATTGAATTCTAGCGTCTCCATGAAAAAATTAACACATATAAATAACTATACCGAATTTCCGTCCCACTATATTTGTGACCCCTATAGTCCATCTCAGTTGTATATCCAGCTGCTGATCCAACCCGACAATTTTCGTTGTTTTTTTGAGAGTGAAAATCAGATTGATGTTATATATATATAACCCGTCTTCTCAATATAACAGTCAGTTGATTAATTTAAGGATATTTTAAAAAAACTAAATACTACCTCCGATATTTAATATAAGACATTGTTTGACTTTTATTTTGATCATAAATATAAAACCCCAATCCATTTTATCTATCATATTTATGTTTTTTTTTCAAAGTAGTTTCTAACAATAATATTTCTAACCAATATACTTGATTAGCAAGGATATTTTAAGAAAGACAACACATATTTATTATAAATAACTAACTTAACTTCTTTCCTTAATCTCCTCAAATTAGTCAACTAGCTCTTATAATTAGGAATGAGGTAGTAAATTACTTAAAAGTATTTATATTTTTTTAAATTGATTTGTCTAGCTTATAAACTACTACCTTCGATCCTTAATATAATAACTAATTGACTAATTTGAGTAGATTAAGAAAATTAGTTAAGTTAATTATTTGTAATAAATAAGTAGTCTTTTATAAAATATCTGCTAATCAAGTGTATTAATTAGAACTATCATTATTATAAAAATTATGTTGAAAAAAATAGATGAATATGAGAGACAAGATAGGTTAGGGTCTTATATTTAGGACCAAATTAAAAGTCAAATGAGCTCTTATATTAAGAATCGAGGTAGTAATATATAATCTAGTAATATATATAAGTATTTAAGAGAAATCATATAACATATGCTACAATTAAGTAATTTATTTAGTTTTATTAATATTCACAAATTACTCAACTAAATCTTATATTAAGAATATAATTTAGAGTGATCTCTTCGTATGCCTGCGTCTATGTAGGGACTCAAACTATTTAATTACACTCATGTTAGTTAAAGTTAACCTATAAACTTGAATCCATTAAATTAAACAGTACTCATGGGCAGAACAGCTAGAACATTCGGTGTAAAATACGAAGAACCAAGTCGGAAGTCTGTACAAATTAATACATGAATTTCAGGTCCCAGTGGAAATAAAAATTCTGCATATATGTGGTTGAGTTTGAGCCACACTTGAGACCTACTTAAGGTAGACATAATTCAGCAAACTGAACCTAGTTAACTTGTGACAATATTTTAACTAATGACTAACTTTAGAAAAATATTCTAATAGTCTGGCTATTCTTTATCTTCTTATGAAAATAATTAATACTACCTCAGGTCCTGAATATAATATGTTATATTTAGAACGGAATGTAGTATAAGGATAGTTAATGATCGGCTTATTAAGTATTGTATAACATTTTTAAAAACAAATCATGCTACTCATAACTTATAAGCAATGCACGTTATCATATTTTCTATATTTTACACTGATCACACACACACACATCCCCTTTTTATGTTCACAAAATCACATACGTAAATAAATTTCTTATAATTCAACACACATATATATATATGTAGATACAACAAACATAAAATTAGATAAAAAAAGATTCCCTTTTTAACTTTAAAATAAACTAGAATTTTATCGTCGGTAATAACATTAAATTTGAATTTTGAAAATAAAAAATTGCATAAGCAGTAAAAGGAGTAATATTTAAATTTAAATGAATTAATAAAAAAAATTTCAAATGAAAAGTAAGAGAGCAACTTATATATTTTGTTTTCCAGGGTCTGGTACTGGTTGCAGCGCTTTGCCCTGGCCCCTCAAGTTTACCCGGGCGCGCGCGCACTGATTCCTATAAATAACCAGCGCGACACTAAAAATTTGCTAGTAGGTCACCTTGTTTGTTCAAACACACCAAGCTATTTTCCAGAGGAAGCCTACGCAGAACTGTTGGGCGAATCTTTAGTCACGCACTTCCTGGTTTGTTCCCAAGAACAAATTGGTCAGTTGTTGTGGGGGGGAAATTATGGAGGGGGATCAGGAAACAAGTGTGGCTGCATCTTCAGTGGCTCCCAAGAAGAAGAAGAATGGGTCCTTTCGATCCATTTTCATGCACGCCGATATGTTAGATTGGTTCCTCATGGTCCTTGGCCTTGTTGGGTCCCTCGGCGACGGTTTCACCACTCCTCTCGTCCTTCTCATCAGTAGCCGCTTGATGAACAATATAGGCTCTGGTCCTACCATCGATCCGAATGCTTTTACAAATTCCATTAATAAGGTCTGGTTTATCTTTACGAACATACATGTACATATATCTCTGTTTCCGTATATCTCTTTATCCGTCTCTTACTCCTTTTTTTTTGAGTTGCAGAATGCGGTGGCCCTGCTATATTTGGCTGCTGGCTCATTCCTCACTTGCTTCCTCGGTGAGTTTATATTTGTGAGTTTTGAGTGTTAGATCCCTCTCTAGTACTCATGGTTTTTTGGATGGCCGAGAAGTGACTGTGTTGTACTGTGGCGATTTCAGAGGGGTATTGCTGGACCAGAACAGGGGAAAGGCAAGCTGCCAGAATGAGAGCTAGGTATTTGAAAGCGGTGCTCAGACAGGATGTTGCTTACTTTGATCTGCACGTGACGAGCACGTCGGAGGTGATCACCAGCGTCTCCAACGACAGCCTTGTAATTCAAGATGCTATTGCTGAGAAGGTAACTCAGAAAATTAATAACAACTGGCAAGAAGATCTCTTCGGATTTTAAGAACTTTGACGGCTTCCTTTGAAAATTGTAGGTGCCAAACTTCTTGATGAACGTGTTTATGTTCATCGGGAGCTACGTAGCGGCTTTCGCGATGTTATGGAGGCTGGCTATTGTGGGGTTCCCATTCGTGGTGCTGCTCGTGATCCCTGGTTTACTCTACGGAAGGACTCTAATGGGGTTGGCGAGGAAGATCAGAGAGGAGTATAATCACGCCGGTACAGTAGCCGAGCAGGCGATATCTTCCATAAGAACTGTGTATTCCTTCGTGGGAGAAAGCAAGACCATAGCTGCTTTCTCTGAAGCTTTACAAGGATCTGTTAAATTGGGGCTCAAGCAGGGCTTAGCTAAGGGCTTAGCCATCGGAAGCAACGGCATCGTCTTCGCCATCTGGTCCTTCATGTCTTTTTACGGCAGCACCCTCGTCATGTACCACGGCGCTCAAGGCGGTACCGTTTTCGCTGTCGGAGCTGCCATTGCCGTTGGTGGCCTGTAATTCCGCCCATCTCTTACCTCTCTCATCAATAATTTTTTTAAGGGGAAAAAAAATAAGAAATAACGTAAACTGAATTAATCATTAAAAATCTCTGACAATTATATGGATACTTTTTTGTAAAGGTCACCAATGACATGGTTCAGTGAAGCTCTATTATTGACCTGGTTTACTTTAATGAGATGGGGAAGGAGTCCTAAAAGATGTATGAGAAAATGATTAACTAATCATTCTTTCTTTCTAGGGAAAAACAGATGTTGAAGATTTGTGTGTGATGAACTCACACCATTCACTAATGCAATGATATTTTGTTGGCTTTGGTTTTGTTGTTATGCTGAAACAGATCTTTAGGGGCGGCTTTATCGAACATGAAGTACTTCTCTGACGCGAGTACGGCAGGGGAACGCATAATGGAGGTGATCAAAAGAGTGCCGAAGATTGATTCGGACAACATGAGTGGGGAGATCCTGGAGAGCGTTTCAGGGGAAGTGGAATTCGATCACGTACAATTCGCGTACCCATCCAGAAGAGGAAGCATAATCCTGAACGATTTCTGCCTGAAGGTTCCAGCTGGGAAGACGATGGCCTTAGTGGGTGGGAGTGGATCAGGAAAATCAACAGTGATATCACTTTTGCAGAGATTTTATGACCCACTTGTGGGAGAGATAAGGCTGGATGGTGTGCCCATTCACAAGATGCAGCTCAAGTGGCTGAGGTCACAGATGGGTCTGGTCAGCCAAGAGCCTGCTCTGTTCGCCACCAGCATCAAGGAGAACGTTCTCTTTGGAAAGGAAGATGCTTCCATGGAAGAGGTCATTGAAGCTGGCAAAGCTTCTAATGCGCATAATTTCATTTCCCACCTGCCTCAGGGGTACGATACTCAGGTACCTTCACTTGACCCTCTTTCTGAACAATTTCCCTGGAAAGTATGGAATCTTCGGAACAGTTGGTGATGATCATTTATTAGGTTAATCATGTTCAAATCAGTAAAGTTATTAAATCCTCCTGTTCCTCAGACTGTTGCTATATAATTGAGTCTGATGATAAACCCAAAAAGTGCCCTTTTCCTGTATTCCTCCAGACAAAAGAAAAAGTAATATTCTCTGCCCTGATGGTATCATTTCATATCATCTCTCCCCTTATAATTTGGTCGTCCACACACACAAGGAATCTCCCTATTTTATTTTATTTTTTAAAATTCTGGTTACAAAAGACTGCCTCATTGTTCTTGCAAAATCTCCATACGGCATCTTTACCCTAGTCGTTTTGCTGTCAAACTTCTGCATTGCATTTATAAAACAATTATAAATCAAAGTAATTAGTTCAATGAGAGACTCATATATGATAATTTATCATACTCCAATGGACACACTAAGTAGCGAAGTCCTTTAAGAAAACAAGAAATTAACTACCCAACGACATCAGTGGTTGACTTCAATCCAAACTACTCCTCCGGTCCTTATTATAAGACCCAATTTGACTTTTTATTTGGTCCTAATTATAAGACCCAATCCATTTTGTCTCTTATATTTATGTATTTTTTTCCAAGATAATCCTTTTAATAATGATAGTTTTAGCCAATATACTTAATTAGCAAGGATATTTTAGAAATGACAACACTTATTTATTATAAATAACCAACTTAA